>NC_142369.1:34637500-34662500 GCF_059441005.1 Hippichthys cyanospilos | reverse complement strand
ATTGTATTATTTTTTTAGTCGTAGGGATAAATTGTTGTGGAAGTGCTCATAAAATAAATAAAAATAAATAAAATAAAATCATATCTTGATGGATTAAAGTTATGTTCAGGCAAGCTGAACGGAGATGGAAAAAGGACAAAGTACATGTAACTCTGGAGATGCTTAGAGACTCTTTTGCGCATTTTCAGAGGACTGTGAGGGAGGCAAAAACTCAGTTTTTTTCATTACATTATTTCTAGAAGCCACCAATGTCCCAGGGTGTTATTCAATGCAATTAATTCTTTTTTAACCCCATCTACCTCTACTGTAACTGATGTATCATCTCCCACGTGAGAACTTTCTTTGCTTTTCTGTTGACAAATTGAACTTGGTCAGACAAAGTGGTCAGACAACAGATATCCCATCAAGGATTTGCCTGTTGCCCCAGCTCCCTGTGCTGTATTCGTGCACTTTGAACTGGTTTCTGTCTCCTCACTGGCTGGTAAAGTGCAATCATTGAAACCTACCAACTGTCTCCTGGATGTTATTCCTGCTAAAATACTAAAGAGTGCTTTAAATACTGTTGGGTCTGCACTTTTAGTATTAGTAAACACCTGTCTTAGTCTAAGATCTATACCAGCTGCTTTTAAACATGCTGTGGTTAAGCCCCTTTTAAAAAAAAA
This sequence comes from Hippichthys cyanospilos, assembly GCF_059441005.1. Classification (NCBI taxonomy): domain Eukaryota; kingdom Metazoa; phylum Chordata; class Actinopteri; order Syngnathiformes; family Syngnathidae; genus Hippichthys; species Hippichthys cyanospilos. The sequence goes on along the minus strand of NC_142369.1, from coordinate 34,661,838 downwards.
AAAACATAATTTGGACACCTCAGTTTTAGCAAATTTTAGACCTGTCTCACATTTACCTTTTTTCTCTAAGTTGTTAGAGAAGGTTGTCTTTGTTCAGTTAAGGTGCTTTCTGGAAGACAACTCTATTTTTGAAAAATTTCAGTCAGGGTTTAGATCCCGTCACAGTACTGAGTCCACCCTGCTAAAAGTGCATAATGATATTGCTCTGTCTGTTGATGCCTAGTGTCCTGTTGTCTTCAGATCTCTCTGCTGCCTTTGACACGCTGGACCACACAGTCCTCCTGTCTCATCTCAACCATTATGTTGGCTTTTGCGGCTCAGGACTTGAGCGGTTTAGATCATATCTGTCTGATAGAATCTTCTCTGTTACGATTGGTGACTTCTGCTCCTCCAGTGCTGCTCTCTCATGCGGGGTCCCACAAGGTTCTCTTCTCAGCCCTATGCTGTTTTGTGTATACATGTTAACGCTTGGGTCAATTATAGCAAGACACAACCTTTCTTTTCATTGTTATGCAGATAACCTCCAATTCTACTTGCCACTGAAACCTGATAGTGTTGATGCACAAAGTTCCGTGCTTGCATGCATTACTGACATCAACCAGTGGTTGGCTCAATATTTTATACATTTAATTGATGACAAAACAGAGTGCATTATGTTCGGGGACTCTGCAATTACTGGCATTGGCCCCTTGTCTTCCTCTTTTAATTGTTCTGTTAAAAATCTGGGTGTGATTTTTGATAGTGCTTTTGAATTTGATAGGCAAGTTAACAATGTGGTAAAGACAAGTTTTTACCAATTACGCCTGTTAGCTAAGGTAAAAAATATTCTGAGCCGTCACAACCTGGAGAAAGCTATACATGCTCTTATCAGCTCCAGGTTGGACTACTGTAACGCTCTGTACGTTGGCATCTCCCAGTATTCCTTTAACTGCCTTCAACTGGTCCAGAATGCCGCTGCCCATCTGCTAACAAACACCATCACCCCAGTCCTTTATTCCCTCCTTTGGCTTCCTGTTCATTTTAGAGTTGAGTTTAAACTTTTATTGTTTGTTTTTAAAACACTTAATGGCCTTGCCCCACTGTATTTATCTGAGCTTTTAACTGTGCAAGAACTTGCCAGGGCTTTGAGGTCATCCAACCAACTGGTGTTGGAAGTGCCCAGGTCCAAGTACAAGCACTGGGGTGACCGTGCCTTCTCGGAAATAAACTCTGGAGACTCCCTCTTAATTTGCGCACTTTATTGGACCTGGCCCTCTTCAAAACAAGACTGAAAACCCATTTATTCAGGACGGCTTTCAATATTCAGTGGTGTGGTGACTCTTTTTTAAATCTTTTATTCTATGTTTGTTATTCTGTGTCTTAAATTGTATGTGTTTTTCTGTATGTTTTACTGTGAAGCACTTTGGCCTACCTCTAAGTGGTTGAGAAGCTCTATATTAATAAAGCACATTTACATTTATGTTTTTGCCTAAACTGATCATAACTTCGTAACACCCCTTTTCATTATGTGTGACAAGGACCAGTTCCTTTCAACCCAATCTTCAAAAAATAAAGATTTTTTTCAGTGTAAAATGTAATCATTGTTCCAGATAATGATTGTGTGTGGTGAGTACTTGAGTACATATATCATTTTCCAATACTTCAAGAGTTAGTGTAAAGTGCTTTGAGTACCTATATAGTACCTATAGTACCTGCAATGTGTCAGTTTCAGATGAGCAGTGGCAGGTGTACCCTTGAAAAAAAAAAAAAAGTCTAGCAAACTGTGTAATGATTTGCAAACGAGTTGGCCTCTCGCAGAGTATGTTGCATTGTGGAAAAATTGCACGTGATCTGCTCTTTTCCTCATTCTCTCCTACGTGAACCATGGATAGGTTAATTGTAATATTTTCAGAAGTTATGGATGAGTGGATATAAGTAGATATGTCCACATACATTTTGGGGCAGATCAATATAAATTTTTTGACATTATGAGCATTTTATTACAATGATTTTGTAATACATTTTTTGCAATACTTTTCTACTCCTGACTCCTACATGGAAAGAGGAAGTTGTACATGGCCATGTTTCTGACCATAAGGTGGCAGACTGAGATTATATGTCCTGTCCAGATGGGCCCTTTAATTCTGTAGCAGTGCAAAATGGTCTTGCTTTTGCAGATTTTTATTTATTTTCCAACATATTTGATACATTTTGAAACAAACTACGTAAGTGCCTACATTTCCCTCAATGTATGCTTTGTACACCATTTTAGAAAACAATCTCAAATGTATTGGTGACTTGTGAGTGACAGTAAGCAGCTGGCAGCATCTTTGCCTGTGTGTCATGTCTGTAATAATAGGTTTGGTTGGCAGCAGGTGTCCACAGAGCCTTTCGAAGAAACTGCTGCAAAACCTCAAGCGGGAATTTAACTTCTCGAATAATATTGGGCTCCCACATTTTTTCCCCCTCCATCTGTTTGCTCTTAACTCCTTCTGCTTGTGTCTTTTACTCCATTTTATCAGTTACATATAGAAAAATAGTTTAAAAAATATATATTTGGTTTCTTTTTTTTTGGAGTATGAATGAATATTTGCATGCTATATGTGTCGTTGCTTTTCAAATATCTAGGAAGAATTGAACAGTGACTTGTTTGTGTGTTTGTGACAATTTGGTTGGTAGAAGTTAAAAACATGTTTGCGAATGTGCACGTGTGTGGTTGCTTCATTTGAGAAATATTTTCATCAAGGGACATGATTTTGTAAGGTTTGCCACAAACTGTTTAGGATGGTAAAGATGGATCTTGGTTATAATTACTCAGCCCCATTTGGTGATAGAATCGACAGCTACGAAATAGTTTTTCTTTATATCTGAGGGAATATGTATAACTTACATTGACAATTAGCGACTTTGAGAAGGGTGGCTGCAACACAGTTTCCTCATCCTTTCTCAAGACCGCAGTCAATTTGAACATCTATTTGAAATTACTGGTCATGTCAGATGCTGCAAAACAATCCTATGAACGACATGTTTTTGTCTAATGACACAGAGAAAGCAAAACGGGAGGCTACCCAGACAAAAAGGCAATCAAGAATTAACATTGGCCCGGCTTTCACTCGCTGGTGTGAGCTCAAAAATAAGAAAGGACTTGTGACCGACGCTGCCCTGGTTCTGTTCCTGGTGGACGAATAAGTAGCTTTCCATGCTCAAATTAAAACGACAATGATAATGTTAGCTATCGGAAATTTGCCTGGTACAATGAAAGGCCATCAGCTTGATAGTCTGATGTTCCCTACTGACACTACCAGACACACAACAAGCTCAAAAGTATGAGTGTTTAGACACAATTAGATTAATTACATGATCACTATTCATCTTTTACATAGCCACTAGAAACAGAAATGTAATTAGGTCAAACTGCAAGTGACCGGGATATCAAGATTTCACAATGCTGGTTCTCATGGGAAACATGGCCTCCCTTCAAGGCAGTACACTCATGCTTTTTTAGAGATGTCGAGATGTCCACTCTAACAGGATGAGATTTTTGCAAAACTTGTTATGTAGGGAGATTGGTGTGCCAAGGCCCCCCGCCCTTTATAATGGGCAATATAAATTTTCCATTTTTCAAAATATTTTATTTTTATTGAGCAAACAGGAAAATTAACAATCTAGTATGCAAATGTACACATCAGCAGGAGAGGGACTTATGTTACAGGCTCAGGCGGTAGAATTGTTTTGGATAAATGACACGAGATTGCTCCTCAATGTCATCTTTTGAGACACAGATTGTCACATGTCATTGTCACAAATATACCTTTTGCATCTCATAATTATTACATCACCACAAATGCCCACATTATGCTTTGTTATAAAAATTATGTCAAATAACAATCCTGCTTCTCACCTCCATTCATTTTCTTAGCACCTTAAGCTCACTAGGGCCATAGGCCTGCTTATGCCTATCCCAGCTGTCTTCGTTCGGTTGGCAATTTACACTGTGAACTGGTGGCCTGGCACACAGAGAAAAACAACCATTCATACTCATTAAAACACTTAAAGGCAATTTGGAGTGGTCATTAATACCTGCCATGCAAGTTTGGAGAATATGGGTGGAAGCTGGAGTAACCACAGAAAATCCATGCGGGCACAGGAAGAACATGCAAACTCCACAAAGGAAGGCTGGAGATGGAATTGATCCCACAACTTTTGCACTGTGAGGTCAATGCAGAGATTTGTCACGGGGGTGCGCGGCGGGTGTGAATGCCGGCGTGGTTGTGGAGGAGGAGGACCCAAAAGTAGGGGGGCGTCGAGACAGGGGCTTGATGAAATCCATATTTGTTAACGAACGGGAACGAAAGCGGGAAAAACAGGACGGCAAGAACTAAGGGCGCAGGCAGGCTGGAAAAACAGAAAACAAACACTACGGGCAGGCTGGCAGGAAAACACGGAGCTGATGGACGAGACGGGACTGCAAGACGACAATGACACTGACAATGATTTGACAAGGGCTGTAACAGAAACTAGGTTTAAATACATTCACAAACTAATCAGACTAACGCACGGCAGCTGGACAGGGAACAATAGGCTAAAGGAGTGGATTGGAGGACACATGAGGGGCAGGTAACATGGACAGGTGGACTAAATCAAAACTAACGCAGGGAGACACGAGTGGAGCTGGAGGACATATGAAAACAGAAAGGAACAGAACCCCTCAAAATAAACCCACAACCCAAAATCCAACAAACCACGACAGAGATTAACACGTTGGTCTGGCCCCTTCCCAATGCACACATTGCATTTTTGGAACAAATTGTAATACAGTGATCCCTGGTTTTCCGCAGTTAATGGGGACTGGAATCCCACTGCGAAAAGTTAAACTCGCAAAGTAGCGCCCCCACTTTTCAAATTAAAAGAAAAAAAATTAAAAGTCTTCATGCTATAAATATTATTTAAGACAAATATTACTGCAGTACACATATTTACTTAAATCTTAAATTATTAAACCTTATGTAGTAACACCGGACCTTTGGGAAACCTCTTACCTAGATTTCTTTTATAATTAAATGGTATTTCAAGTGTAAACTCTCATTGCTGTCCTGTTTGATTAGCTACACTTTGACTTTAATTCAAATTTTAATATGCCCCTTATATAACTGTGACGTCAAAAGATGGAAAGGAGGACCCGTTCAGTTTCTGTATAAGGTATAATAATCTAAGATTTAAGTAAATTAATGTACTGTAGTAGTTTGACGTCCGTGGCAAGACACATTTATAGTTACCTCATCTGTCTGGCATGCAGGAAACAGTCAAAGCATGTCTTTTTGCAATATAGCTTTTTTTTCCCTTAAAAAATCCGCGAAAGACTGAGGGCGCTAAAATCAAATCACTGTACATTATCAACCTAACGTCATGTTATTTATGCATCACTGTATGTAGAATGCATGCAATGAAAATGATGAACCATTAATATGTTTTGCCCTCAAATTATTTGACAAATACCGAATTTTCCGCACTATAAGGCGTACCGGATTATAAGGCGCACCATCAATTAATGACATATTTTAAAACTTTTTCAATCGCAATAAAGTAATACTCAAAGTAATAACAATAATAACTCTAAACTCTCAATAGCATAATAACTCAATGTCAATATGAGCAACCTTGTTCAACCGTAAACACACAAACGAAACAGGAAAAGCTTAATTTATTCAGTTCATTCCCCATCTCAATATTGATCCATATATAAGGCGCACCTGATTATAAGGCGCACCATCAGCTTTTTTAAAAAAGAAAAAAATATGGCTTTTAGGTGCGTCTTATAGTGCGGAAAATACGGTAGTATCTTAAATAAGCCTTTGAAATAAACAAGTTCAGTGTATGTTCCACACTTAATATTTGGGATCAAGTACTGAAAACACACTGAGAAAAACTACACTATACAAACTGAAATAATGAAGAGATGACACAAACATGGATTAAAGGTTTAATTTGAGGTTCGGTGTCATTTGCGGTCCTGTTGGTTTTCCTATGTCACCATGGAGAGCTCCAAGACTTCTGCAGAGAATAATTTAGACGTCCCTCAATTTAAGCTGGACTGTAGTAGCTCCATGATGCTCGATCCTCGGACCACAATGCACACTAAATATGTTTGAGATGGTGTTTAGCTTGGCGGCAGAAATGAACTTCCGCTGTCGCAGGTGTAAGGAACGTCGCAATTAAGAAATGGGATGAGTTGAACCTCTTTGGGCAAAGTGGTGTTGGTGACAATCACTCTAATTGGCTATTAGCCAGACAATGCAGATCTGCTTGAGGTACAAGTAAAGGAATAGTATATTAAAAGGCAATTATCCAATTAATTCAGCTCAGCAAAACCTTGCTTTTTAGTTGGACTTGCTTGTTGTGTATATAGCAGATGACGTGTGATTTTTTAATTTTTTTTTTTAATGGAACCATGACTGCATGACGTGGAGAACAATGACTTAAGTTAAAGGCAATGTGAGGACTATCAAGGAGTATATCAAAAGGTTTTATGTGCAGCATCTCACCCTGGATTTACACAAAATCCTTGCACATTTACATGAAAAGAAGCACGCTGGATGACTCATCAAACGTTACTTAAAGAGGTGCTTGTGACAAAGGTGGATTTTACAGATATTTAGTTAGATGATGGCGCGACAGACCAAAAGGGGAAATTGAGATTGAAGGGCTGATAAAATTTGACCGACGAAGCAACAAACTGACGATTACAACTTGGATGAACCTAAAAAAATATGGCCCAACAAAGACGGAAGGCGGTCCAGTGTGCTGACAAAATAAAAATGAGATACAAGCAAAGAAATATAAAATTCCCACCTCTGCAATACAGCCAGAAACAGTGGACGTAAACGCGGCCATTGAGGACATGTGGAAACATACTGGCAGTTGTCGCGAAATGAATCCACCATTATGTAACAATGATAACATCTGCAGCATGGAAAATTGTTCATGTGGATAGTGCAGGCAGTGAAACAGCATCATGCAATGTGTGCAAATTGAGCATTTTTCTTGGTGGAAAGGACAGAGATGCGTTGCACGCAGTCCTCGCTGCTGAGCCAGTGTTTGTCCCCACTGGCTGCTGGTCTTGCTGGTAGGCCCTGCTGCCTGCTCCCCATTGGGTAGCGGACACACGTGGTCTGCAGTGGCACTTCTGTGTGCATCGACCCCTTTCCACTGATCCGTAGTCGTGGCAGTCTTCATTCACAGTTTTGGCTATCCTACTGGACGGTGTTGTGCTGTTGGGCTAACTGCAGCCCTGACTAAAACTTGATCCCCTCCTGGTTTTTGCTGTTTCCATTTTGTAATAATGGTTTCTTTAAACCTTTCACTCCTATTGGGACAATTCGTCCCAAACATTTTCAAAAATATGATTGTGGGTATAGAAATGGTAGCAATAAGATGAAATGGCATTTCAGCAGCTGCACTTGGCTAGCAACAAGTTGATTGTCTCCGTCGCCTACAACTTGAGGCCAGCTGAGATAGGCACCAGCAAGCCTGCAACCCTTGTGAAGATAAGCGGCTTTAGAAATGCATGGATGGATGGCATCCCAGCCGTTTATTACACACCTACCTACAGATTCTAATGGCTTCTAGCAACTTTTCCTGTACACAACAAGACAGTGCTGGGCCCACTGTCAACAAGGTAGCTTGCGTTGTACAATTTCTCATGAATTAACGATCTAGTGTTGTGGAAACATATTGATATGTGCTCTTAATGTGTGTTGCTATAGATGACACTGATTACTATGTATTGTTGACTATTGGTGATCATTTTCATTTCTATGCCACATTTTTTGTTTAAATAATGTGGTCTATGACAGTGGTTGTCAAACTGGGGTCTGTGGCCTGACTGCAGGGGTTCGTGAAATTATTTGAGTCATCAATGAAAAATATGTATGTGTGTTAATTTCATTTTATTTTGTATTAAATTGTGAATGTATTCATGACTCTTCGATAAAACAATTCAAACAGTTTAATATCTTTTTTTTAAATGTAATAAGTTTGAACTTGGTTAAATAAACCTGTATAATTCACGTCATCAAAGAGCTTGATTATTTAGTCATTAAATATTTGGCAACAACCTGTTTGGGGAAAATTGACAAAGTTTGTCATGAGGAAGCATGCAATTTGCAATATTTATTTTGTAAACTTCAGTAGGGCTGAAAAGTAACAAATTCTAGTTGTAAAACGTAATATGTTGGTGAATAAAAAGGACACTTATGTTTGGCTTAAATAATTTGTTTTTGTTTCTGCAAACATTTGCAATGGGGGTCCTTGAAAACTTTGTTCGAAAAAGGGGTCCCTGACTCCATATTCTTTACAGTCCCAGTGGTATTCCTTCGTGGAAATAGAAGTAGGAATGTCTTAACACATTTTTAACTAATTTGATAAGTATCTTACTTATAAACAAGTAATATATGCCTTAAGTTTTATTCTTAAAAAAAATAAAAATTAAGAAATGGAAGTGAAATCAGTGAATAATCTATGCCTTTGTATATTATTTCCTCCATAAAAAGGGTGAAAGAGTTTTTCCACTTTACATTTGAGCAATATGCAGGCCAATTTTGTGTATGTTGGAATCACGTGAAGTATCAGGATGGTAAACAACACTTTACTTTCACTGTTTAAACCACAACGTGTATTAATAGTAACAGTGTTGGGCAAGTTACTTCAAAACTGTAATGTATTCTTTATTAGGTATTACTGGCATTTCAAAGTAATTATTTACATTACAATATTATTGTATTTGAAAAGTAATGCATTACACTACTATTGCATTGCTTTTATATTACTCTCATCACCATAAGAGGAAATTTGGATTTTCCCTTCTAAATGTAGCTCATTACGCTTATTACACCTCCAATGGAAGATTGGCTTAAGTCTAAAACCAGTACAAATACTTCCTTATGTATTGTGGTGTAAACCTTTAAAGACAAGATACAAAATCTTTTTTTGTATTTTAATCCCTTCATAATTTAGTTTCACAGCATAATGATGCATTGTTTATGCTGTAGGCAAAAACACTGCATTTCACAATTTTAAGGTTAATATTCAAATTCTAGATCAGTTGGCTAGGTTAAAGACATATCTTTAAAAATAAATAGTTGCATTTGGTGGTGCTAACGTTCACAGAAATGAATGGAATCCCAAAAATTGTGCAGGAAAAAGGACAAAATTAAGAGAGGGAATCTTTTTCTCATGATTTACTGTAATTTCAATTTTGGGGTCTCCGCTTCAATTCACAACCAATTTTCAATTGGTTTTCCTTCTTTACCCACAATTTCGCGCGATATACGGCTTGCATCCTACCTCGAACGATATTACGCTGTGTGAAAGTAGCGTACACATAGCTGCGGTAATTTACAGTGGTAACTCAAGCCGACAAACCAGGACATGAACGTGAGAACGTGATTGGCTAAGGCGGCCAAAGTGTATAAGTCACATCGAGAGCAGGCTCCCACTGCTGTTTGAAATTGCCTTGTATGAACAAAAGTGTTTCACAACGTCCCTACAAAAAAAGTTACGTCCGGAGGGCACACGTTGATTTGAAAGTATGCGTCCCATGGCAAAAATTATGCGTCGCAGACAGAGGCTAAATGGAGCACTGCTACAACAGTGTTATTGTATGTCATCTTGATACACATTGACCAGAACTATTATAGACTGTTATTAATAGCAATTGTACAGTGACAATTAGCGTTAGCTTACCTTGTCATTATTGCTAGTTGCGACAGGGATCTTGGTGACGGTCAGGAATAAGCCTTGGAACCCAGGTGGATACAGGACCCCAAACAGACAGGAAGCTCGAGCAGTTCAAAATAAGGTTTAAAAACAAAAATTGCACGCACAGAGTGGAAAATAGAACTAAAACTCAACGGTGTTTGCAAGTACAACAAAAAATAAAAAGAACAGAATGCAGTCCAAAATAAGGGAGGGACACAAAATGGTCGAAGCAAAAACACAAAAATAGAGTGAGAATAAAGTGCATCTTAAAGCGCGACTCAAAAACTGTTGGAACTAGCTAATACACAAAAGCTAGTAGAGGGAAACAGAGTCCGCTGGAGAACGACTGATCTGAATAAAAGTAGAAACTAAAAAGCAATGAAGAAAAAAAAGCTTGGAGCATAAAAGCACAACAAACTAGGCACACAAGCTCAAGAGAAATTGCTGGAAACGCCATTTGGGAAGGGGCAACGCAGGGAAGGGAAGGAAATAACCAGGCCATCTTTCTCCAGCCGTGGCTGCACTTAAAAAGGGCTCTAATGACAAATGTGAGTCAGGTGTGCAACCGGTGACTCCACCCCTCGTCAAGTAAGGAAAAGGAACAGACAGGACAATTAGCCAGGAACATGACACTGACAAAAGGTTTCCATATGCTGGTGAATCCACTGTTGGAAGCGACAGCATATCTTCGACTTACAACATAGTCCGCCACGAATCTCCTAACCTTTTGAGGTTGAAGCGGTAATCCCCTGAGCGAGAGAGTGCAAACCCTCCGCCTGTTTTCTTTTCACAAACACATATTACTGTGGCTTCGCTCTAAATGGTTTGTCAAATTACTGGTTCTATTTTGCGAAGTGACAGCTCTTTAGGTGTTGCGCACAAAGTGCACCTGATGATTATATTTCCCTTATCTTTATTTCTGACGAACTGAAAGGAATGGGTGTATGTTCATCTTCTGTACATATTGTCCATATTCAACCTGCCGTTTCATCTCATCTGTATTAGATCAGCAAGTAAACATTTTGTCCTGGACTTTTCTCCTCCGATTTTGTGGTGTTTTAGGGGGATTTGGGAGGGATAAAAAAACAAAAAAAACAAACACCACTTTCAGGTTGAAAATGAATTGTAATACATAACTTTACTCTCATTCGTAACCAGTACAATATTACTATTTTTGTATGTGTAATATATTACATTACTGCATTACAGTAAAAAGTAATGCATTACTCCCAACACTGAATAGTAATAATTAGTTTCCTGCTCAATCAAATAAATATATTTAAGGGATGCATTCTTCGAGAATACAGATGCTGAGCAGAGCTGAGTCTGGTGCAAATCCAGACCCATTGTAAGTTGCCAAGAATACATAATATTGCGTTATTTGAGCAGATGAAAAGATTTGATTATATTGTAAAATTGTTTTTAAAAAAAATGTGTTTTCGGTCATTTATTTACTGTAACAGACCTTAACTTCGGGGTGTAATTTACCCTTGTGTTCCAACTCCCCAACAAATCAAGCACAAGAAACCTGATACATAAAAACGGCATATTCAATATAACTTTAATGGGAATTAAAATATATGAAGATCTAAGTTGTCATTGAAGACATTTGCCTAGTTTTTGTGAAAACACAAAAACATAAAACAGTATTTTTTAGAGCACTCCTTTTGATTTGAAGTCTTATATTGTCCTTTAAAATCTATTTTTGTGAGCTTGTGGTTTTACAACATGATTGAGCCCTTTAATTGCCCTCTGGGGACAAATATAGTGATTTGATTGATTGAGATGAACATTTTATCAGAGACATGTTGTTATCCCCTAGACTTTGAAAATATAAAATTCCTCACACTTTGATGATCTGTAAAGTTTTTTTTTTTTCTTCCGAGTTCCAACCAATTGGCATTCTTCTTCCCCAATCTCTTTCTTGGTGTTATGGCATGCTGCCGTGTAGCAAGACCAAATTGCCTTGTCTGACCCATCCATTCTCACAGAGAGCTTGGGAGCCGCAAGGCAAGCCGGGGGGTGTGGTCACCAGATAACGATCAAGTTTCTTTCACCCAGTGTTCCACTAGCCTGACCAAAAAGGAGGAAAGCAATGTTTGTTTTGACTCTTTTGTGGCCTGGGACTAAAGGGCCTGTAGACCGGTAGAAATTCACAGCTGTATGGTTGAGGGTACTTGCTATATGTGAAAGATGATCGTACTTGACTCAGTCAAAATGTATAGAATCAGAAGAGAGTCAATTCTCCAGAGTGAAGAACGATGGATGGATGGATGAGTGGATGGATGGATGGAACATAACTTGGAAAGCAACAAAGCGTCTACATGGTTGTTTGTCTCTGTGTGCCCTGCAATTGGCTGGGCCATCATAAGCTATCATAAGAAAAAAAGTTGCCGAACTGCCATTTCTAAATTTGGAAGCAATGCTTTATGTAGCTGGCGCACAAAATCAGTCTAAATTGTTTTAGAAGTCATTGGTAGAGTATTTTTTTCCCCCAGCAAAATAATAAAGGCAAATTGCGCAGCCAGAAAAGTTTGGATGTGGTGGCCAGAAAATTACACCTCCTGAGGGGTAGCCAGGGGTGGCATACACTATCAGATCAGGATTTCTTGAAATAAAATTAAATGTATTTGATTCTATAAATTCAAAAGCAAATACGTAGTTAACTGATTCACTGATATTGGTATCTATAGATGTTTTTTTTCTGGACTGGCTGAGAGTGAGTTAGGTAAGGTATATAATATAAGCCATACCTCTAATTTTGATATAGGTCCTTGTCTAGAATTGTTTTGAAGGCCATACCAAAGGGGATGATAGCAGACTTACTTAGTATTACTTTTGGATGTCATCTATAGATCTTAATGGCTGACTGTCTCAGGCCTCTCTCCACTCCACTTTAATCATCAATTTGAGAGCTGGTTCCAGCTGCAATCTATCAGCTCATAGATCCAATAGTTGTAGTAGACTGCCCTCTTGTGGTACGGTTGGTATTGCTCTCCACCTGAAAACACCCTGGCAATTGTGGCACTGCTCTAAAAAAGATGAGCACGAATCTGTGGAAGAACACACTGCTCGTTCTTTAGTATTACTTATTTGAAAGCAGAGAGAGAAGACATTTGTTGGATTTTGACAGACTGAATTTCAGATTAACAAAACAATACACAAAATGCATTGCCATGAAATTATGTTTATGACGGCTACCTACAATTCTGGACACTAATTCCTGGACTTTTTCTTTCATCTAATCTGTTTTTGGGCCGTATAGTATTGATGTTTTTAGATGAATAGATCCTGTAACAACAATAAATGCACTGTACCTTGTAAAAACAAGTAATCATTTCCATCCATCTGTTATCTTCACGGCTTATCCTCATAAAGGTTACAGGCATACTGGAGCCTACCCCAGCTGTCTTTTTGATAGGGACAGGTAACCCAATCACAGGGCACTTAAAGACAAACAGCCATTAACACTCACAAACATACCTAAGGACAATTTAGAGTGTAAAATATACTTACACGCATCTTTTTCTTATGCTGGAGGAAACCAGAGTAAAGCATAAATAATGTATTTTTTTCATCACTCTTCAATGTTCTCGTGATGTACTGATGACACATTATCATTGGCGAAACAACCGGCAACATGTAGCGCCAGAGATGTGTATTTCGCCAGCAAAAAACAAACTGGCACAGGGTTAACATGTAAACCCCACACAGGGAAGCAGGAACCGAACTCATGACCTCTGCACTGTGGGCCGGATGACTCAATGCGTCAACGACATCGCACTACATGGGAGGAAAAAAAAGGCAGCTGAAAAAAAAGAACGTCAATCGGATTTTTTTTTTTTTTTAAAATACAACATTATGTTGTTTACATCAGTATCTGCTCTGGGAGAAAAATGTTATGACGTTGACCTTTGTCGTGACCATGCTTCTGGGAGGAGCTTCAAAATAAAAGCATTCCTAGGCTGTTCTTTGATTTTATTCATATTTCAAAGCTGACAGAATATTGTGTGCTATGTCTATTTAAACATAGTAGATACCGCAAGCAAGAATGGATTTGATTCTTTTATCAGAAAAAGAAAGTATTATCGTACCATATCCGGTTCTTCAGTAATGACTATTTTAATAATATTAACCTGTTTTAGTGCCAAGCCTTTTTGAAAAAGGCAACCCTTTCATGCCAGCCGATTTTGAACATTTTCCCTCATCTTTCAAGGCCGACAACTTTTTCCGTGGTATTTCTAAGCAAACCATATGAAAGATTACATTCTATTCTTCAATCAGAAAAATATTATGTTTGTAACTTATCCGTTTTTTTAAAGTAATCACTGGTTGTAAATATGTAATTTGAGGAGAAAATCTGAAAAAAATGTGAAGTGTTTTCTGCACAGCAACAGTGGCATCTGTAGCCTCACAACAGTCCTTCCCTTCTACACAACATGAAAAAAAACAATGGAAAGGTGATAATGTGTGACACAGACCTTGTCTAGACTTTTGATGGGCTTGAGAAAAATTTAGAGCAAATTTAGCTCTTTTTTGCGTGGTTTCTAGAAGGTTCTGGGAATGAATCTCTGCAAATATTAGTGGATCCGTATCCAAATTCACTTATCTGACGAATCCGGCTCAGCTTGTCTGATTCGCCAGCAGGCCTTTCATCAGATGACTGCGAATCTTATAAACTGAAGCACAAATCATCTCCTTGCTTACCATGATGTACTGGGGACACACGCTGTCTTCATATTCTTTGGCTTCATCATTTGGCCAAGCAAGAGACATACTTTACTCAGTAGCTTGTGAGCAGATTTAAACCTGATTGCTTGCATTTTTGCCATTCTCTCTCAGTCCCTTCGTCCTCTCTAGTCCTCCTCCGCCCCTCCCCTCCCGGATGCATGCCTCACTGTTCTTGGCCAGGGTGATCACATGTTTCTTGGCCAGTGGGGAACGCTGCCATCAAAAGGTCACAGTCATTTACTACAGTGCTCAAATGGCTCAATATTAAGAGGAGCGGTGGCCATGAGTCCATGGATGTGGCCATACATTAATTAACAAAAAAAAGGAAGTAATTGACGAGGGTTCTCGTCACTGACACACAACCTAGTATTTTACATGACGAGAATTGTCATTGATGGCACTGAAAGAGTTAAAGCCATGATTCACAAAACTGCTTGAAAAATAAAATCGGGCTTATAGCTCCGAAAATAAAACTTGAGATATTGATATATTTCAATTTTGCACTTAATTTATTTAAAAAAAAAAAACAGACAGTACATGGAGGTAGCTCATAAATTGCAGACGTTCCAGTGAAGAGAATAATGAAACAGGCAAAAGTAAAAAAATAAATAAAAAAAAAAAAAAGCTAAAGATTTTGAAATGCCCTTTTGAGTGATCATGTACTCTAATAATGTAATGTAAATAACGTATTTTTTGAACGTATCACTCCTTAATGTTCTCGTGATGGACTCACAATTGGCAACATGTAGAGCTAGAGATATGTCTTCCGCTAACAACCCGAGTCTTTTGAACAAATCTCAACAGGACTCACAATCATGCTGATTTGCTTTAGCTGGA
Source organism: Hippichthys cyanospilos (assembly GCF_059441005.1). Classification (NCBI taxonomy): domain Eukaryota; kingdom Metazoa; phylum Chordata; class Actinopteri; order Syngnathiformes; family Syngnathidae; genus Hippichthys; species Hippichthys cyanospilos. The sequence continues at coordinate 34,646,535 of NC_142369.1, read as the reverse complement.
GTTTGCCTCTCAGTTCGTGAGCTAAATTAAGAAACTGCAAAGAAAATGGCATTATAAGTAATTGAATCATTGCTTTTTACTTGGGCTTGTTCATTGCGTATGTGGCAGATGACATCACGTGTGAATTTTGTTTTATTGAACCACGACAGGCGGCTCGGTGGCGCACTGGTTAGCACATCCGCGTCACAGTTATGGGACGCCAGTCCTTACTGGCGCCGGTCTTCCTGTGTAGAGTTTGCATGTTCTCCCATAGAATGCGTGGGTTCTCTCCGGGCACTCCGGCTTCCTCCCACACCCCAAAAACATGTCATACAGGTGTATTGGACGTACTAAATTGTCCTTACGAGTGATTGGGTGTGTGAACGGTTGTTTATCTCTGTGTGCCCTGCAATTGGTTGGCGACCAGTTCAGGGTGTCTCCCGTCTACTGCCCCAAGTTAGCTGGGATAGGCACCAGAAAGCCTGCGACCCTTGTGAGGATAAGTGGTTATTAGATAATAGATAATGGATGAACCATGACACGGTTAGCAAGTCTGTCTAACAGTTCAGAGGTCCCGGTTCTATTCCAGCTTGCCCCAGTCTACCTGTGTGGAGTTTGCATGCATTTGCCTGCCTCGGGGAGCTACTTGTGGTGGTGATGCAATGAAAATGGAGTGGGGTTTTTTTTTTGTTTGTGGCGCAGATTTCAGACGGATGGCGGAGTGTCAGGGAGTGTCTATTGGCGTGGCGGAGCAACGAGCACCAATTACAACTTGGATCAACTTAAATAGACAAAAAAAAAAAAAAATAGACGGCCCGTCAGAGACAGAAGGGAGTCCATGGTACTGTCGGACTGTAAATGACAGACCTGCAAAAAACAAAACAAAAGTAAAAGTTGTAAACCTTAAGCTGATTTTCTTTAACAGTAATTTGAGGTACTGTACTTGACCTGCTCAGACATCCGGAGTACAACTGTGTCTTTTTATATTTGGACGAGAACAGGTACAGTGTGGTCTGTTCCTGTTTATCTTGAAGCTCTTTGTCTGAGAAGTAGAAAGGTTATACTTATGTGACGGTGTGTTGGGGGAAGGGAGCTTTAACAAAAGAAAATACCCTTTGTTACTCTGATGCTTACAATGCTGCAAACAAGACATGAATCAACTTGCTTGTGCTTATTTTCAATCATAATTGACACAGCATCAAAATAAGGATTCATTTAAAAGTGTGTCAGAAGCAGTAGTACATTTCAAAGGTAAATTATTCATGGCCTGTTTAAACATAAAGAACATATTTACTTGAATATGTATTCCAAGATTCTTTATTTGGACGATATTGTTAATAAACATAGTCTGACTTAACAAGTCATTATTTTATCAATTCAGATTAAAGTTTTTTTATGATGTATTTGATCCTAGGCTTTCATTCCTATTTGATTATTTGGTTCAAAGATTGGTATCCGTTAGTTTTGGTTTTTGTGACAGCTAACTCGAGAACAAAAGCAGGAAAAGTATGTAACTGCAGGAAAGGAGTTACAAAAAAAATTGAATTGATTAAAGTAATTATAGGGATTACTAATGTGAAAATATGAAAAACACAATTTTTGTTAATGTAATATTGCAAAACTAGTCATTGTTTGGAATTTACAGTAGAAGCAAATATTTTTATTTAACTTGGAAATGTTCTTTTCTTTTTTTATCTTCATGTGAACTGCTATTGTATTCAAAGGGTTCATTCAAGCTTTCATAGCTGCTTTCATTCCTGCTTACTTTAAGGTTAAACTCAAATGATTGTGTAGGTTCACATTGGAAGAAGGGTCCCTTAAGGTCAAGGGTGACATATGGCTGCTCAAATTTAATTTACAACACCACAGTTTGACAATAAGGTTATGAATACAATATGTATGTTTCTTTTTTTGAAACATAATGGTTTATATTCAAGTAAAAGCTTTTTGTTTGCTCTTGGCAGCACACGTTGAATATTCATTGCACTTCCCCTGATATTGACAAATATATGCAAGATTTGCCTGAAAATATTTAAGCTTGATTTAGGTTTAGATTTAGGTTCAAACACATATCCAATTACATTGGCATGACTTGGCCTTTATGAAAGTATGCTTCTGGTGCTGTGACATATGGTAACAAGCTCAGCGGTATCAATGCAACACACAAAAGCAGGAGGCTTCATATGAGCCTCCACGTTTATATTTGCACACCAATCTGTTTCTTATAACATATATTGTGGTCAATAGCTCATATTTGCCTTTTTGCTGAAAGCAGATGTCCGAGATACCTCTCTGAGTCGCATTTGAATGAGAAAAGCCTCTTATTCTGTAGCCTATGTGATTTAGTGTGGCCCTTTCATTAGCATCCACGTTGGGGGTGGATACGGTTGCAGATCTGAGAGAGTGAGCATGTGATATTAGTTGGGTGCAGCACTGTGGAAAGGGTCTGACAGTAGAGAGGCCGGAGGATCCGGAAAGGCTTGTCCACTACAGCGGGTGGTTACTTGAAGCTAGAGGGCATGTCAAAGTGGGCTTGTACACTTTAGAGGCTGAGACACTAGCTGTTACTCATTAACAGTGTTGGGATAGTTACTTCAAAACTGTAATGCATTATTTAATACTTCTTACTGTCGTTTCAGAGTAATTAGTTACATTACAATATCACTGTGTTTGAGCTGTAATGCATTCCCCTACTAGTGCATTACGTTTATAATACTCCCACCACCATAACTGGAAATAATGGATTTGCCATTCTTAATGTAGCTTCTTACGGTCATTACACATTTCAGTGGAAGGTTGGCTTAAGCCTAAAAACAATATGAATCATTTGATCAGTATTGCATTGTAAACCTTGAAAGATAAGATCCAACATTTTTTCTTTGTGTTTTAATCCCTTTATAATTTAGCTTCAGAGCATAGTTATGCATTGTTTTTGCTTTAGAAAAAAAACTGTTAGTGCATTCTGCAATTTGAATGTTAATATTCAAATTTGAGTTAGGTCAACTAGGTTAGTGACAGACGTTTCAAAAAGAGTTTTGGTGGGGCTAATGTTAGCAGTTAGGCTACATCATCATTATTGTGTTTAACCTACTGCTTAACATGAGTTTTTGTAGATTTCATCTTGATACACATTGACCAAAACTATTTATTGGCTATTAATAATAGCTAATGTACAGTGAAAATTGGTGTTAGTTTACCTTGTCATGTATGCTAGTTTTGTCAGGGATCTTGCTGACAAGGTTTCCAAATTCTGGTGAATCCACTGTGGAAAGCACCTGCCTATCTTCTACATACAACATACTCTACCACAAATCTCCTTACCTCTTGAGGTGAAAGTGGCAACCCTGAGTGAGAGAAATGTGTTTCTGTTTCTTTTGGCTAACTTCACGTTACTATGGCACAGCTCCATATGTGTCGACAACTCTTTAGGTGTCATGCACAAAGCGCACCTAACTAATATCAGTCCCTGCATTTCACACTTAGGCCATCAGTGATTCGGCCCCCTCAGAAGCACATGTAACCATTAGGCCTACTGGGTTACACAGGTTATTTTCCGGAGCATTTAAACATCAATAAGCCCGCATCAGCAATTGAAACTTATCATTATACGTGATACTGCCAGAAATTAAAATAATTAATAATGATTTTAAATTATTTGTCCACAAAGTTTTATGAAGTGCACCAAGTGCCATGTCTGTACGGCATGTTGGCGACGGACGTGGGAAGGTGAATCCAAAATGCAGGGTGTAAGAATGAGATGGGCTAAATAAAACGATCTAATACTCCCAGAAGCTGGGCGAAAAGCAAACACTAGAGCTGGAACACGCTCATGACATGTGACACAAATTACACCAACAGACGCCAGGGAAAAACAACAAGTATCCAAAAGCAAAATAAGTCAAACTCCACAAAATAAAGCCACAACAGCCAAACAGAATGTGACACCAAAAGCAAGCGAACTTTAACAAGATTGTGCGCTAAATTACAAATTGCACTTTAATATAAGAACATCATTTTACTTCTTCACCACTAATTGAATTTGAACAAAATACACAGGTAGTATTCCCAACTACTGACCTCTGTCAAACGTACCCGGGAAAAAAACGTATGCATTCACTTTTCTATGATTAAAATACATTAACAATCGACTCCTTACAACGGAAGTTCCCACTCACTATAATGGAGAAATGAACGTTCTTCCTTTTTATAAATCTAATATTGTTGTATCGGGAGTCGTTCGAAGTCGGAAAGACTTGGAAAAAAAAAGATTTGAAAAACAAGAAATTAATTCTTGCTAGTATTCTGGCAATTGACATTCTCAGAGGATATTGATTGTGGCTCGACGCACAAGAATCAGCAGACATTCAACGGGACAGTTACTTGCAATTATCAACACAACTGTATCGTATGCAGGAAAACATTTTCGTGAATCAAGAAATTAAGCCAACACAACAAGTCAAAAGAGACTCATTTTTTTCCCTCCAAGACGATCAAAACAAAACATTAAAAATACAACACTGAAGTAATGTAGAGTACTGTACTGTATTTGATAAACAGTACATCTTTTGGACCATGCTTTTGCATTTTCCAGGCCATATAAAATACATGTTCTAAATACTGTAGTTTTTGGTTAATAAAAAGGTTTTGGACAATATATTTTTGCATTTTACTGCTCGTGTTACACATGTACTGTATTTTGTTAACATACTTGAACATACATGTACAGTTGCTTCCCACATAAGAAAATTATCTTATACGGATAGACTGGACAAAGCAAATAGGATTCCTTACTAGAGAATACTTACTATATATACTATACTAATATAATATACATAGTACTAATAAATAATTACATATATACATATATACAGTGGGCCCCCTGTCTTACGTATTTTTCATCTTAAGACGTGGACCGCGGCGTTTTTTTGTCCCCCTCTTACGCACAAACCTTTCGTCTTACGAACCATTCAACAGTGTGTCCGCACTATTTTTTCGCTTTGCTGCAGCGACAAAAACAACTTTTCTCGCATGTCACGGAAATGCCGATATGCTATTGGTCGATTAAGGCAGTCACGGAGATCCCGATATCCTATTGGCCGGCGTCACAAATGCCGATATGCTACTGGCCGAACTCCCTCATCTTGTTAGATGGCACGAGCTGGTCGGTGTGTTGTGAAGTCTTTGCAAACTTTTATCTGTTAGACATGGCTTTTAAAATTGCAAGTGGCGGCAAAGGAAGAAGTAAGAGGATGATGACAATAGAAACGAAGCAGGAGATAATAAAAAAATACGAAGGAGGCGCACGCATAGTTCACCTTGCTAGTGAGTATGGCCGTAACCTCTCGACAATCGGTACAATTCTCAAGAACAAGGAAGCTATTAAAGCAAGCAAGTCTTCTAAGGTCACAACTTTCCATGCCAGGGGACGGACCTCAGTCAACAACAAAATGGAGAGGCTTCTTCTATCATGGATTAAAGAGAAGGAAATCGCCGGTGATATGTTCTCGTTTAAAAATAAGTTCTGGTTTAAAAACGTTCCCGTTTAAACAAAAAAAGTCATTGTTTAAAAAAGGATCTCGTTTGAAAAAAGTTCTCTTGTTCGTCTCTGCTCCCCTCTGCCTCCACCCACCACCAGCTCAAGTCACATCGCCCCAAAGGTAAAAGTCATTTTTCCTTTGTATGTTTATGTTATTTAATTTAACTGTACAGTAGATTATGTTACTAATTTTTAATATGTGTATAAAGTCGTGATGTTTTTACCTAAGGTTTTTGCACGCGTTGCACGCATTCACTAATTAACATAGGTTTGAATTGCCCGTCATACGGCGATTTCGAGTTACGAGCCTAGCCGCTGAACGGATTAAGGTCGTAACACGGGGGCCCACTGTATATATATATAAATATACATATATACATATATATATATATAAATATACATATATACATATATATATAAATATACATATACTATATACTATATATATATATATATATATATATATATATATATATATATATATATATATATACATACACATATACATATATATATATATATATAAATATACATATATACATATATATATATATAAATATACATAAATACATATACTATATATATATATATATATATATATATATATATATATATATATATATATGTTTACTCTTTTAATTCCCTTTTAAAATGATATAATACATGCAGCCAAGTTGAAATCCCGAGTTTTGAAGATAACGCGTTTAAGGTTTTTGCCACATTCTTCTTTCAACAGTGTGCGTCGTCTATGTTTCTTTTAATGTTTATACACTTTGATTAAAATTTGAACCTTTTGGCTGTTGGGAATTGAAAGTCAACACCTTAAACCTTGTGCATTATTTTGACTATTTTATATGGACTGTTTACTAGTTGTAATACAAGTTGATTACCCTGTTGCCTGGTCTGTGTACTCCATAGACATATCAGTAATACACAGGTAGTACCCCTCAACCTCCGATCCTCCTCAATTGGCCCTGACTTCAGTAAATCCTTTTCTCTGATCTCTCTAGCACAGGGGTGTCAAACTCCATTTTTATCATGGGCCACATTGTAGTTATAGGTTCTGTAAGAGGGCGGGAATGACTGTGAAGTCAATTCAATTTTCAAGTTCTTCACGCACTTGTGCTAGTTTTGAAATCAGAGGCCATAAAAACTGTTAAAAAGAGAGATTGGGAACAAAAATGGGTGTGTTTTCCTCCTAAAAAACTTTTAAAAGTTGAAATACACCTTACAAGTTTGGTATTTTAGCCAGAAACTTAAAGTCAAATCAGCAGGCCACATAAATAATGTGGCGGGTCGGGTCTGGCCCCCAGGAGTTGAGTTTGACACCTGTGCGTCTAGCATTTCTGTGCCAGTTACATGCCGTCGATAGCGTAGTTAATTGCTATTGTAATCAACAGACATGAGTAAGTCTTGCTAGCAGATTTACTCTGGAATTTTAAACACATTCTTTCTATTGTAATATTGTAGTATTTTACCAATGGTGTGTTTTATGATTTTATTGTGGGTGGAAATGACAATTGTTTTGACAACCCATTAATGAAGAGTATCATACCACAACGGTGAGTACACCAGTGGAAGACTGCCACTAAGTTGAATGGTACAGTTTGCTATCAAAACATAAAGAATTGAATGTTGTGCCAAAATCAAGTGAACCACTTGATGGAAATTGGTTTCCTCGCCATGCTGTTCTTAACCACGTTCGTCGTCAAGCCAGATCGCCAACCTTCTACCCTGGCACACAAAACACTGCAATTAGTTAATGTTGGTGTGTTTTGTCAGCTTGAACCTGTGTTTATGCTTGGACATGCACTTTGGTCCTCTCCACAACTGCTAAAGGCATGGATGAGGGGAGGGGAGGCTAATTTGGAGGAAAAAAAAGGGCGGGGGGTGAAGGGTTTGTATTGTAGGACGGCAGTGAAAATAGGACTATCAGTTCCACTCAGATAACCCCTAGCTGTCATTGGACCTCAAGCCAAGCCGCGACCCCGGGGCTTGAACTCTGTGGTCATGTGACCAGGCAGTAAAGTGACCAGTGGTGTTACTTGGCTCCGGCTCTGGTCAGAGAGGAGCAGGCTGTCGAGGAAAGAGGTTGCTGGGGGAGAGAACATAGGGAAGGGGGGAAAAAAAAAAACAAAAAAAGCTATGAAGCAATTCTTCAGCAGACATGTTTGAATGGGGTCCAGGCAACCTAGGCGAAGCATGAAATGGATACATGGGAAGGTAAGTGAGGCATTCATTTTAGGCTAATCATTTCTTATGATTTTTTTACTCAACCTTTTTATTTGTGAATAACAATTATATTAGGTACTCCATGTTTGGGAGACAACCATGGTTTTTCTTACAAACTAAGTTCTACTGAACTATTTCCTATAAGAGTCCACAAAGTGTTTCCAACAAAATCTTATTAGTCATTTTTCAAAGAGATTTGAGCTCTGAAGCTTTTTAGCCCAAATACAGAAGTATGGAGCAATTTTACATTTTCAACCCTTTCCTCCATGAGTGTAGTCAAATGATTTGTCTGATTCTCAGTTCATTTATATTAAAGGTGGTAGGGAATTTAACAGCTTGTTGTTTTTGATGTGTGACTGTGGGATTCCACAGGCAGCAATTTATGATGGACGTTACTGTACTTGTTAATATGAGCCATTTGGCTCAGGCTTCCTCTTGTTGCTTTCTCATTTCAGAAGTTTCTTACTCAAAGCTATTTTTATTTTTGATTTTCAGTAATTTTGTCTACCCAGAAACACAATGACAGTTTTATTTTAGAAGTTTTCTTTGAGTTGCGCTAATTATTGTTAGTGCATTGGTAACACTTTGAATATAATCTTTTTTTTTCTTTTTACATAAACAACTCTATTTATGTAAAATGACACATTTTAAACTAAAAAAATAGTTGTTTTTGATCAATTCACATTTTTCATGCCACTCAATTTAAGATCAACTATAAATATTTGCTCTCAGTTATACCCACACACAAATCCAGTTCTCATTAGGTTTAAAATACCCTTCAAATTTCTGCCGTAGCATGTGGAGGAACCATTCTACTGTATTCATCCCCTCCCCCATGCTAATCCTTCTGCTGGCAGCCATGTCAGTTGTGTTCCAGCTAAAACAGGGTTAATGCTACACTTCAACACATTGCACCACCTTTAAATTCTCTAGTGGGCCTTATCGGTTGAGAATTTGATTACCCACGTTTAAGTCGAAAAGTCCAATGAAATGAAAGATGGGAGGTGAAGGGCTCATGGAAGGTTGTTTATGTGATGCAGATAGAGGCGACAAGAGTAGTGAGAAGATCAATAGTAAGGGTGGGGGAGGTCAGGAGCTCTGTAATACTCAACTATAAACAGAGGATGACAGAAGCTGCTCATTCACATTACTTACTCATTTTCCTAATTTCACTGAAACCGATCCATCATTTGGCCACTGCACCAAACCATCAAGTCAATCATGTTGCAGACCTTTGTCTTTCAAGGGTGTGTTATTTCAACTGGACTCAACCCTTCCCCCAGTGTGC
>NC_142369.1:32752500-32900000 GCF_059441005.1 Hippichthys cyanospilos | reverse complement strand
AAGGACACATGAGCTTTTTGGGTTGAAAAATGACCACTGAGCTATGCCACCCAAACATTCTCAGTATACAACAAAACCACACATTGCTATTTTAAAAGTTTTGGGAGTGAACATAAAAAAGATAAAACAGAGCAATGGACGACTCATAGATTTGTGCATGTGCATGATCAGTGAATGGGGTCCATTGATCTGAAAAACCTTAACCATTAGTGTTTAAATGTTACGCCTGTGTGACAAATGATCAATCAATGTTGGACTGATAAAATGCTTCTATACCTAGAGTGGACTTGCGCATCTGATAAGCTTCAAAGCTTTCTTGAAGGCAGCCATATCTCTTCGAGAGTGTCTCTTTCTTCAGCTCTAGTCCAGGTTGGAGGGCAAGGTTTTCCTCAGCCAAGGTTCTGTTGTTCACAAGTGTTGTCTCTTTGCTTTGCTGGACTTCCTGCATCTGAAACAAAAAAAAAAGAAAAACACATCAGTAATTCTTTTTAGCATAACACAGGAATCGAACCTGCAATTAGCTAGAAGTTAAGAAAAACAAATAAAAAATCTCAATGTGGGGAAAGGTTTTCATTGTATACAGTCATTTTAGGAATACATTTTTGAGGAATAAATAAGTATTGTGGATGTTAATCGTAAGAAGGCTCGGTGGAAGAGTGTCTGGCCTTTCTGTGTGGAGTTTGCATGTTCTCCCCAATCCTGAGTTCATTTCCTTGGGGCATTCCAGGTCTCTACCACACTCCAAAAACATGCATGGCAGGTGTATTGGACGCTCTGAATTGTCTGTAAGTGTGATCGGGTGTGTGAATGGTAGTTAGTCCCTGTGTGCCCTGAAATTGACTGGTAACCAATTAAGGGTGTCCCCAGCCTTCTACCTGAAGACAGCAACCCTTAATGAGGGTACGCGGCTATAGAAAATAGATAGATGAATGTTAATCTTTATAGAAATTCAACATTAGCATGTCACGAATGATCTCTTCTCTATGAAACAACGCTGTGTGTATCAGCAAATCATATCGAAACCAAGACTAGTAACTTAAAAAATAAAATACACGTTCATATTGGCATGAAAATAAACGATTGTTATCTTAATACAATGATTGTGTAGCACTAGCATTTAAGACTGTCAAGAATCAATTCATTGTGATAGCTAGTATCAAGATATTTTTCCTTTGGATCTAGAATATACTTCCCATTTAGCTGAAAGAAAAGACATTAGATAAATGTACTTATATGAATTATTTAAATATGTCACTAAATGGACAATCTTGTATGAATGCTGATTTAAGAAGTAATGGCAGCAAAGCTAGGGCGTGGGAAGATATCAGATTCTGACGGTATGAAAACTTTGAGCATAAAAGTCATGGCATTGCGGTATCACGGTACTGAAATTACAGTTCTAAAATATGTCGTTTTAAAACTTTAGTCGCTATATAGCCAAGTTTCCTGCGTTAGTTGGCCGCAGTAAAGCCCACTAGGTATGAAATGGACAATGTGATTGGCTGCTGCAGCAGAGGAGGATTCACGTATGATACACAGTGAGTGCTGCTTAAGGCAGATGACGCCGGAGGGGTAAAAAAAAAAAAACATACTCATTTTGACAGATTTGGACAGTTTTCAATAACCATGACTTGTAAAACCGCCAGATATTGGCAATCGATATTGGTTATCGGCCCATGCCTACAGCAAATATATGTAGTCAGCCATGATTACATAGCAGTTAAACATGCATATAAAGTAGAGAGGTCTACAACTCAATCATATATGTGCGCATGGCACGTAATTTTCTGATTAGCTAGCTAGCATGACAAATAATTGTGATAGGGATTTATAAAAGTAATGGAATACAGTTGTTTATTAATGTTTTACAACTGAGCAATTCACACTTGTATAATGTTTTGAGCATTTGTACCATTAAGCAACTATTTGCATACATGAAAACGGATGTGACTCATTTTCTGAACAGCGATATTAAAAAAGTGCATCTCACATGTCTATATTTACACATTCAAGCAACAGCCTAAACGTGCAAATATCGGAAGTACGTGAGAACCTGTGGGAAGTTGAACAAGCATCTTAATTTTACAAACAATGGAATACATGTAAGAGTGACTCATACATGCCTTGTTTGGTTATTCCACTGAACAAGGAAAAACACGTTATACTGGACAAGTTACTAAAGATAGGAAATGCCGTTGTCTTGTGCTCAAGTAATCAGTCTGTCGCTACATAGCCAGCTCTCTTTTGTTACGAGTAGCAAAAAATGCACATCTTCAAGTGTCATATGTACGGAAATATAACTTAAAACCATACTGTGAGCTTTTGATATGGTCATAGTAAGATTGCCTGATGAAAATGCACTTTTGGTTTGAGATGGAGCTGGAGGAAAACAATACGGCTTGCAGCCAAACAAAGTTGACAACCCCTGCTCTACAAAAAAAAAGTTCAAAGATGGCATCTGTTTAACTCTGGAAGACACAAATTCGCTAATTCCACTGATGTCATTTGATAGAACGTCGAAGAATGTTGGAGCAATTCAAAGTAAGTTGTGTGTATTAGTGAGAACCGTTTTTGCAAACTCCCTTGTTTTTGCTGAGCAAAAAGAACTTTGGAGACGCTACAATGAAACGTGGCATCTTATATGCTAACAGGAATGAGAGTAGATGCTCAAAAGTAAAATAAAGTGACTAACAATTACTATAAAGGCCTTGGTCATCACTTTCTAGGTGTATTACTCGCATACGGATGAAATTTAACCTGTTTAAATGCTACAGTTGCTTGCTTAGTTTGTTGCGCCCATGAGTGACATCATGCAAGGTCTGATTCAAGTATCTTCTATTTTGAGGACCTCAACTTTCAAAAGAAGACTTTAAATCTGTCTTCTATAATGGTTTCAAACATGTTCCACAAGAGGGAATCAAATTATAAGCAGTTATAACATGATGAGAAGAGAGAAGACATTGTTCCTTGGCTATTCTGAATAGTCTGTTGACTTCGAAATGTAGCAGTCAACAACTACAAGAAAGAGAGTCAAGTATATTGAGCTTTGGCATGAATGAAAAACGTAACGTCAATATCATTTTTATGTAAAAAAAAAAATGTCAAAGAGCTTCACAAATCTACAAAAAAAATGAGAAACGAGAAGCATTAAGAAGGGATACATGCAAACAAGTCACAAAGGCTTTTCTGCACAGGTGATTAAATAACAATATAACATGATTTTTACTTTTGTCAATGGTAGTTATGACATTATGAATCGTTTAATCATTAGGCAAAAAGTGTCTCGTGTGTTGACCTGTTAAGTTTTTAACAAAATGCAGCATTGAGTTTGCAGTCAGGCTCTTGTTACAGCTGGCAGGCAGTGACAGCACAGGGAAGGTATTGTGTTTAAAAAGCAACATTGTTGGAGCACATTCTTAAGTTTCAGATGACTTGTGACACCCACTTTTTTTGGTTTCTATTCAGTAATTTCATTGTCTTTTAGGGAGAATTTATGCAGGTTGTGGTAGATTCTCGTCTCATGTGTAAAGTCAACAACTGTATTGTTGAAGCGAGTATGCCACTCCTGTTATGTAGATTATGGAAAAAGGAAACCATGGAGACTGACATATAGGGTGTGGATGAGAAACAGAAAGACTGACTCACAATCCAATAAGCTTCTAACTTTGAAAAGGTGAAATGAATACAGAAATAAGGGCAAGTTGTGATAAATGACCTAAGAATATCAACAACGCATACATCCTAAGTAGAAAGTAAATAAAACACCGAAGTAACTGGAGAAACGTATTTGTCTAATGTTTGCAATTTTACATAGGTAACCATGTAACATGTCACAATATAATTAACGATTACGGTAGGGAGGGAGAGAGAAAAAAAAATAAAGTATCTCGGGCAAATGGAGTCGTAAAGTCACGTTCCACTCTCGATTTTCTGGTCGACTACGTCAAGTAACACTAAATCTTGAGTTAAAAGTCCACAAATTAGCGTGTCAGCATTTCAATAGATTCAGTTTATTGTTTAAAAAAAAATACGAACAGCCGGCTAATGCCTGACGGGTTAGAAAAATATGATAGTCTCGTCTCAATTTATTCGGTACCTGGGTATTAACATGTTTTCTTACTGCTGTCTAGCGCGTATTCGAAACGTCGTAGTTACAGTAGGAAACTTCTTGGCATGTTTTCGCGTGACTCACCGTGACAGCGCTTCTTCCTTAAAAGGGGCTCACTTGTTTATTAAAAAAAAAAAAACAGATTCATTTACATAGATTAGTTTATAATAATTTGGGGAATACGCCTTGTCCTAAGGGATGTCGTAAATTGAACACAATACATTAATATGACTTTGTACTTTCCCTACTGATGTTCGCTTGCCAAGATTGTCATTGTGTAGGTTATTCAACACGCACTACCAATTAGAATGCAGTACTTTTGGTATGTTTTGATATTTTTAAATGCGATATAGAATGGCGTTTTGTGGAAAAACAAAACAAAGGAGTCAGGAAACGGCAATCGACGAGAGCAAGTAGCTAGCAACCGACTAGCAAAAGCTCAACCTTACCTCGTCCATCTCTTGGATCATAGTAGCAAGTTTTTTATCGTCCTCGAGAATTTCATTGAGCTGACTCAAAGTGTAATCGCTGAACTTGTCGGAAAGGCCAGACATTTTCGCTGTCGTCGTGTATTTCTCCTCAGCTACGATATCTATTCTTCGCCTGTTACTGACAGCTGACTGAGCGTCTGTACAGGAAGTGCATTGCATATAGGCCCGGTGGTGCATTCACTGTCCGTAGGAAATACATCGACATACCGTGGTTTCATGTTGGTTGATAAGCATTTACAAGAATTACCGCGAACAAGAAGTAGATATCATGAAAAACTTTTTCGGCGTTCGACAATATTTTTGACATGACGATGGATGAATTGACGAATGTAACGACACTGGCATAAAGTGGTCACCTGCGTCGTCACTGATAATAAAATGGTTAACCAACTGACTTTCACCAAAAACACGTAAACTTCGTTTGTAGTTATATATTAAAATACATAAATGATGCGAGAGATAGATACTGTCTTGCTAGGTTAATATATGGTTATTACTTTATAAAGGACAAATGAAAATAAAACAGAAAACTTTGTATGCCCAAATGTACTTTAATGCAGCATTTGGCCTTAATCCATCTCTATTTAGCACACCCAACAAATATTTAAAAAAATAAATAAATAAAATAAAACGAACACACGTCAAACATTCCGTATCAAGGTGAAATAAATATTGCAATTAAAAACCCTTATTGAATACATAAGAGTTTTCAGAGCAAAGTTATTCAGAATCATCCAAAAAAAAGGGGTTGCTTGATGTGTGGCCTGCATCCTACATCATTAACCCCCCATATATTCTTGAAAACATATTTATAAAGTATTGGTCACGGGCCTATTTAGCCTCAGAAGAGGAAAAAAAACTGGAGCTGTCCCTGGTTCTCCTTCCATAATGAAGAAAAAGCATTGTTTGCCTGTTGGCTTTCAACAATGCCTTTCACCTCTCTTCAAGTACTGGCCTTACTGTCACTTTCTCACCATTGACAAATCATTGCGATATTAAAACTGCTCCCACCCCTGGGAAAGGATAAAATCACTACCATCACATATGCAGACCATGTCATCCTGCCACTCGTAACAAGGGCACAGCAATTTGACACAAAATTGATAATTACTTGAAGAGGCTTATTGCGGTTGTTTTTTTTCCCCACAACTATGACACTTTAGTGTTTCAGATCATCACACCAATTTTAATATTTCACAGACACTTCAAGGATGGTAAAATGTAAACTGCTGTTTGTAATGCTTTTGTTTTAATAAGTGAGAAGAATATACAAGCCTGAGAAGGTAATTGCCCAAGAACGTAATAACCTAAAATTTTGTGATGACCTTTCCACCAGTTTTTTCTCAATAGCGAGGATTGTAGTCTTGATCACTTGCAGTGCTGTTTTGTCTGCTGTGCTGGTGTCCCCCATCAGAGTTCCAGGAGGAATTCTCAGAGAGATTGAGTACTTCATCCCCCGTCTCTATGCCCAGAACTTGTCGCTGCACCAGTTTGTAGTATAGCCCTCGACTGGCCATCAACTGACCATGAGATCCCTGTTCAGCCACACGGCCCTTATCGATCACGATGATGCTGTCTGCTTTCTCCATGGTGCTGAGGCGATGTGCAACCACTAACACCGTGTGCTCCCTCATGATGTTGTTGAGAGCTTGCTGAACCTGGAGGAACCACAAGATAAAATCAAAAATCAATTGAATCAAATGTTTTTCCCAGAGAGAGGAATCACTTTTTTCCCCTAACAATTGAACGTCATAGACAGTGGAGTTTAACATCACATGCTGTCAAAATTTATCACAGTCAGCATGAAGTTGAAGTACTTAGGTCCTAGGATGAGTCAGAATAGACACCGAGGCCAGTGGTGGCCATGGTCGTTCCTCAAGAGCCACAATCCAGCCTGTTTTCAATGTAGCTCTTCAACCAACACACCTGACTTAAATCAGCGTCGTTAGCAGAATTCTGCCAAGCATGCCGATGAGCTAATCATTTGAATCAGGTGTGTTAGTTGAAGGGACACAATGACAACAGGCTGGATTGTGGTTCTTGAGGACCGAACTTGGCCACCCCTGACCTAGGCACTTGCTGGAAAAGTAGGTTCACCAGAATACAGACCTATAGAACCCCAGTAATGCCAGTAATAACAGAAAAATATTTATACATTTATAAATATGTATACAATTTTTTATAGATGAATTAGAAAAAATATATTATCTGTTCCCTCAATTTACTCATTAGTACAGTTAAACCCCTGTACAACGACACTTGCATGTGCAAAAAAATCCCTCATTGGGGAAAAAAACCCGTATTGAAGCCTTTCCCTCTTTCTTACTTCCCCATACAAAAAAAAACAACAAAAAAACTGTTGCATAATACGAAATGTTTTGGGGTTTTTCTCTGCATGTGCGTTGCACTAAAATGAACTATGGCGAAAACAAGCCTGCAGCAAAAGTCTAATTTGGGTTATACTTGACGCGCCGGTCCATTTTTATACTCTATACTCCTTCTATACTCTAGCTGGCGGACACGACAGCATTCACTACTTAATAACAGACCTAGATAATCCCAATAGATTCAAACCAACTACCGTATTTTCCGGACTATAAACCGCACCGGTATATAAACCACAGCAGCAACATATGAGCAAAAAAAAAAAAAGATTTTTGTCACGGATAAACCGCACTGGACTATAAGCCGCAGGTAATAACATCAGATCTTTATGCAAAAAGATGGTATATGAAGTTTATTAAAAAAAAAAAAAAAAAAAAAAAAAAAAAAAAAGAGTCATTTAGTCATTTTTTTTGTAATTGTCTGCCAACATCCTCTCTTTAACAGACTGAACATGCCTGCATGTTTAGTCCCAACATATTTATAGAAAATGGATGGATGGATGGATATTTTCAACAGTTACAAAATACTGTTAAGTTAAATAGCAGTTAAATAGCAGTTCAAAACCGAAATCAATACTTGAATAGCATCTTTTTTTGTCTGCCTTTGTTTGATACTTTATTTTAGTGAACATAAAAGCACATTACACATGATTCATTTATAAAACCGTAAATACATAAATAAAATCATACATACTGTGAACTGTATATAAAATTTACACATCACAAATTACCCCAAATTTTATACATTCTCTTATTCAATTTAGACATACAGTATACAATTTAGAGCATATACACACATTTACTTGCTGGTGGCTAGCAAAAAAAAAAAAAAAAAAAAAAAAAAAAACAATAGATCATCTGCCATGTTGCCCGCTAGTAAATAAATTTCGGAGGACACGCGTTGTGGAAAGTCTGTTCCACGTGGACTCTGTGCAGAGGGGCATGGTGGCCGAAATTATGTAATTTGACGCGCGGATCATTCGATTTGCGTACGTGTCAAGCTTGAACCTAGCTTAAGACTTGAAGACAGGACAAAAGTAATAAAGACGTTTTTCAATGTTGGATGGTTTTGTTTTTAATTTCAGTCAGATTGTAGATTGCACAACTCGTTTTTTTTGTTTATTTGTTTGTTTACGTCCGAGACATAGATTTGCTATAGTGAAAAGTCCCCTGTTGTGAAAAGTTTCTGGCTGCAAATATGATTTTGTTCGAGAGGGGTTCTACTCTATTGTACCTTCAATATAGCATGAACTCAGACACAAAATGTAATGTGACAATATGCTCCATGGATTATGTTCAGTAAACGTAAACTGACAATTTAGGTCTCACCACAGAGAATACCGCACCGATCAAAACTTAACGTTCGGAACAGGAAGCCAAGTGGCAGTCAGCACATTGACATTTGTTTGCAGTGATCACTTGCGCAACAAAGCTAAATGCTATTGCTAAACAAGTGTGCTGCACACTTTGGAACATACCAGAGAATGACAAACATGCAGTAGCTTCTACAAGTGCTTCAAGTAATGTAAATTCATAAAGATTAATATACTGAGGCTATGGGTTAGTAAATGAAGGTATACATAAGTGAACTAAGGGTATAGATTAGTCAAATCCAAGCAGCAAGGAGGGTAGGTACAGCACAGTGTAATGAGCTAAGGCTATTACACTTTAATTTTGAGACCTATCAAACTGTGCAAGATGTAAATTGTGATTTCATTGAAGAGATGGCTAGGTGAACAGATTTGTGGGCTCTGTTAAGAAATTTTGATCCTAAGAAAAGCATGACAATCAAATAATAACTCTGGATTTCCTCTTTAAACCAGATCTTAAATTATGAGCATGCTTAACATACTGTATATAGTCAGCCTTCAGGTCCAATTGTGTTCAGTATCGGTGGCGGCAGATTTTCTTTCCCCTCTGTATTCTCACAGATCTGAATTGCTGTTGCTCAAGGGGTGGGATTAAAAACTGAATATGGTGGCGTACAAACACAAGCTCTAATTTCCAGGAATATTAAAAATAACTGTTTGCTATCATCAACAACATCCTCTCGAAAAAACAATCAATGTGTAAACATTTTGCTAGTATTTTAATACAGTAGTAACCACCCATGATTTGACCCACATGTTCATTCTGTTCCAAATGCGCCAGCCATGATGAAATAAATCAAATCACTGAACTGTGTGTAAAAGAAGGTGAAGTCTCATACGCTTTTCTTCAATAAGTGCTGCATAAAAGCCTAGAACAAAATAAAACTCACCAGACCTGGAAAGAATATCTGCATTTCCCATGTTTTTCTTTTGCCACCATTACATTATGCATTATATTATTTTTCACTGTGGAAAAGCAAAGTTACTCACAATGTGTTCACTCTCTGCATCCAAGGCACTGGTCGCCTCATCCAGGATGAGAAGACGCGGATTTCGGACAAGAGCTCTTGCGATTGCAACTCTTTGTTTTTGCCCACCTGACAACTGTGCACCTTTCTCCCCAACACCTAGAAAAAAATAAGATGTTAAACCGTTAGAGCAGAGTGTAACTACTGGTCATTGGAAACTAGCACAACACTCTGCAAAATTATGTATATTCAAGGCTAAATATATTTGAAAAAAAATTCAGGTATGCAATAGTAACTTGTTTGATAGCCTTGGGGTAGGTCAGTGATGAAATCATGAGCATTCGCTTTCGTGGCTGCCTGTATGACAGCCTCCATGGGGACATCGCTCAGACCATATGTGATGTTCTCCTCAATGGTGCGGGCAAAAAGAACTGGCTCTTGGCCCACAAGTGCTACCTGGATAATGATTATCATTAAACAAAATGTGAGGGCATGTATTCAAGTCCTGCAGAATACAATCAAAATGGTAATTATTGGTTCATCATCAATAATGGATGAGTAATAATATTGTAAGGGGATCAATTGGAATTTGTATGAATTTATAGTGCATTTGCTAAATAGTACAACAGAATGTCTGTTTTGTTTGTTCTCCTGATTGCTCATCTTAAACTGACCTGAGAATGGAGGTATTCATGTTGCAAGGTTTGAACAGGCTTCCCATCCAACAGAACTTGACCCTGCTGGGGAATATAAAAGTTTTCCAATAGGTTGACACAGGAGCTCTTTCCACTGCCTGAAGGTCCCACCAGGGCAGTCACTTCGCCAGGTTTTAGAGTGAATGACACTCCCTGCATCATACCAGTTATTGTAAAAAGAACTTTAGTTGCATGGAATGCTATACAGTCAGAAATAAGTCATCTTTCAAATGTACATAGCAAACAGTACCTTAGAAAAAGGTATTGACCTGAAACTTTGAGAAAGTGTTAAATGACCACTGCCAATAAAAGCCAATACCAGGTAAGGACATCATCTGAGATTTGAACATTTGTAAACCTTTGTTTGGCCTTAAGCAAAACATTTTTTCCATTAAATTAATTCCCAAGCCATCATCTGCCAAAGTTTGTTTGTCTTAATGTTGCCAGGTGCGTGAATTATCGTCATTGAATTTTTTATTTAAGATCTGTGTTAATTAAAACATGATTTACCAATTGGTGTATGGCCTGGTGTTAACCAGAAAGTTTTATCATGGATATTATATCCATAATACCTTTGGTTACATATAGAAAATCCATTTGGATGACATTTTTTTTGGTTAAACACAGTTTTATTGTGTTTCTTCTCTTTTGTCTTAGTAAGTAACACGCCAGTATTGCAGTAAGCCCCTCCAAATATGCAGCTTGCATAAATGCACAGGGAGACATGATTTGCTATAAAACACATGATCGTCTTTTTATGTTATGTATGTTCCTATTTCATTCTCCGTACTAGATTTACATTTCAATCCAAATAAACGAACGTAAAAGTAAAAATATGTGGATTATTTGTTGATGTTTGGATGATATGATGATCTGCTTCAAGATAAGAGAGCATATATACAGTAATGTCGCACATTGAACATACAGCCTTGTTGATATACATACATATTAATATATATATATATATATATATATATATATATATATATATATATATATATATATATATATATATATATATATAAAATTTCACACAGCTCTCAGTTTGGCTCCTGTTCAATGTCGTGTTGAAGGGTCACATCTGAGTGAACGAGCGAGAGCTCGATGTTGAGCAAGGGAGGGAGGAGTATCGCGAGCGAGAGCTCGATGTTGAGCGAGAAAGGGCTATCGCGAGCGAGCAAAAAGGAATTTTGAGAGGGCAACTTTTTCTTTCTGTGTTCAAAATCCATCAGGGCTTGCTCAAACTCTTATCAGTGCGCACCTAATAGTTTTTTTCAACACTCCAAATCTGGTTTTGCTCACTCAGTTTTATTTTCTGCGCTCAATTTTTTTTTCGCGCGCTCGCGATTGTGGCACAAATATAACGCCATATACCCCTCCCACTTCACCCGCCCATTCACACATAGCATGTCAACTGCTCTTAAAGGGCCAGCCTCAGTCTCAATGCGCAGTGAGAGCATGCAGCCTTCGAGAGTCGTGCAGATTTCTTGCCAAAACGCCCTTAGATAGTGCCAGATGTAGAAGAGCAGTGGTTTAGATTTAAGCAAAAGTGCCTTCATTTGAACAAGATTGTGTATTAGTGCTGTCAGTTTGCTTGAGACTCCACATTAGGACTGAGCATGGAAGTGTTTCTGTGCTGTGAAGTTATGGTCCTTTGAAAAAAAAAATATGTGAAGCACAGAGGGCGCAAAAACCGAAGCGCAAACTAGCAAGGGAACACTGTGTGTGTGTGTGTGTGTGTAGATAGATAGATAGATAGATAGATAGATAGATAGATAGATAGATAGATAGATAGATAGATAGATAGATAGATAGATAGATAGATAGATAGATAGATAGATAGATAGATAGATAGATAGATAGATAGATAGATAGATAGATAGATAGATAGATAGATAGATAGATAGATAGATAGATAGATAGATAGATAGATAGATAGATAGATAGATATAAGATATGGTATGAGATATGATATGCACTGTATAAACACTGTATGTACACCTTAAGGATTTCAGTCTCTGGACGAGTAGGGTAGGCAAATTTGATATCTTGAAAATCCACCAGACCAGTGAATGTTTCCAGGATCTCTGTACCATCTGCTGGGTGTTCCGGTTTTCTGTCCAAGTACTCAAAAACCTTTTCAGCAGCTCCCACGCCCTGCATGAGGCCTGAGTAAACTGATGCAATGTTCTGTAAGGTGAAGTCCACATGACTTTAGTAACTGGGTATGGAATTTGTCAATGATTCACTGAAAATAAATACAATGAGGTGTGAATAAGTAGAGATTATTTACCGACAAACATTCCCCCATTTCAAGCATGTAGATAAAGAATGATAACAAGTGGCTGCTTTCCATCTGACCAGTAACCACAAGGTGGCCACCATAAGCGAGGATGCTTACTTCTAAAGTAAGCTCGGATATCTAGAAAACAGAAATAGTAGATAAATACCTGCTCTGTGACAAATAGCAGTGAAATAATTTCAGTAAATTGAGGATGCATCATTGGATACCTACACAACTGGACCACATATAGCAAGCATATGCCAGGGCTTGTTTCTTGTTCAAATGGAACATGACAACAAGATTTTCATAATAGGAGTCAGCCTCTCGATGCTCACTGGCAAAGCTCCGTACTGTCTTCATGGCTGAAATCGTTTCTTCTGCAACTTTGTTAGCCTTTGCAAGAGTTGTTTGCACCTCTTTAGTTAGTTTCTGAAAAAAAAGAAAAAAAATACATAGTAATAACAATAATAATAATAATCATCATCATCATCATCTTCGACAGTAGGCTACCTTGTAGTAGTTGCCGTAGTACTCAGAAAGAAGGGCAATAAAAGGAAGTCCCATCATATTCACTAATGTTAGTTTCCAGGACATCCCAAACATAAAAATGAGAAAGCCAACAGCCTTGATGGTGCTTCGTAAGAAGACATTAATGTTCTGGGAGATGAGGTCACTCACTTGAGTAGTATCAGCTGACAGACGTGAAGTGATGTCACCTGAGGAGTGTTGGGAGTAATGCATTACAAAAGTAAGGTAATTACTGTAATGCATTACTGTTTGCTGTAACACGGTAGTATAATACATTACACACAAAAAATAGTAATATTTGACTCTGTACAAATGAGATTAACACAATGCATTTTTAACCTGAAAGCGCTGGGGGGTTTTTTCTCCCCCAAACACACCAAAACACCACAAGTTCGAAGTGAAAAGATAGAATCTACTAAATCTACTGAATCTACTAAAGCAGAGATGAGTGCAGCAGCAGCAGATGGCATATATATATATATATATATATATATATATATATATATATATATATATATATATATATATATATATATATTGTTGAAACTGAGTAGCTGGAGGTCAAATGTTCTCACTACCACAAAGACTGTGTCCCCCACAATCATCCAGCAAAGACTACATCTCCCAGAATCCTCCTCAAAGACTATATCTCCCAGCAAAGACTACATCTCCCAGAATCCCCCAGCAAAATGGCTGCTCATTAGAGCACCTGGGGTGGAAAGGTGGCTGGATCAGCAGCTGCAGCAGAGTTACATGCAAGCTTCACCTAGGAGTTTTGCCCTGAAGACGCCAATGGTTGGTGAACGTTCTTTGTTTTATGTTGCTTAATTTAGAGAAGATAGTTCCTGCGCTGCTTTCTTTTGTTGAATTAGCATTACACTGAATTCTGGGTTTGGTAGGTTTAAATGTTTGTTAAAAGCTTTAGGTGACTGATTTGCTTGTTACATTTGTTATCTTGAAATATTTGATTTGTCTGACGCGAGCATTTCCTATAAATGACAGTTATTCTTTGATTTAATGATTGATTGAATTTGTTCAACAAAAAATGGGTAATTCTTTGATCATTCCTAGAAACCGTTTGAAATGTGAAATGTATTTGCTTCCTGTGCTTTAAAGGTTATCAACCTAATGACGATCCACGTGAAGCCAACAAATTCGAAAATTGAAAACAAAAGTTGTTGTTGTTTTGTTGTATATTATAGTTTTGTACTGTTTTAGACTGCAACCAATCTTCCACTAGATATGTAATGAGCATAATGAGCTACATTTAGAATGGCAAATCCATATTTCTTGTTATGTTGGTGAGAGTAATTTAAAAGTAATGCAATAGTAGTGTAATGCCATATATTTCAAATACAGTAATATTTTAATTTAACTAATTACTTTGAAATGACAGTAATAAGTAATAAATAATGCATTTCAGATATGAAGTAACTTGTCCAATACTGCCTAAAGAATACTAATGAACTTCGTATGATGAATGATTGATGTCATGATGAAGCTGTCAACTTACCCGTATGGTTCTCATCAAAAAAGCCAATATCCTGTTTCATCAGAGTTCTAAAGAGGTGGTTCCTGAACCGAAGACTCAATCGTGCAAATGTGAGCGTAAACACGCCTCCACGCACACCAACAGCAATTGAACTGAAAGGAGGGAAACTTGTTTAGCTTGGTATTTTATCATTAATAATGTTTAGCATTAAAACACTTTTTACTGACATCCTGGCCAAAAAAACATGTCAAGAACCAAACATATTTCAATTATCGAGAAAAGAAAAAGTGAAATAAATTAAGCGTTATTTTAAAGCAGGTGTGCTCCTCAATGTTTGTTGTGACTAAGCTGGCTGCATAAATACAGTACCTACAGTGATTATAAGTAGGTTTATGTTTTACAAACTTTAAAATGTTATCAATTTGCCAAGACAGACAAAGCCAAATGGTATACAACTGTAATAATAAGTACATGGGGCGCATTTGAATTTGCAGCAAATTTATGCTTAAGAGTAATTTCCATAACCGGGAAATACCAGTCAGGTAAATAGATGCCTTATTTTCAGTAAAAGTGAAGTTACAATGTGTTATATTGTCTCACACCAAAATAGTTTTTTTTTTTTTTTTTACAGTATTCTGGAGGGTTTTAAGCTAGTACAGTATATGTACCGTACTGGTTCAAACAGACGATAACTCTGTTCAAAGGTAATACACTTTCTAAGATATAGTTTTGCTATAATTTTGACCTCCAACACCTCACATGAAAGATCACAAACATATATACAAGAGTCATGTGAGTTTAAAAAAAAAACAAACAAAAACAAACCGTGAGTTTAAAAAAAAAAAAAAAAAAAAACAAACCATGACATAAATGATCGTTTTCTTTGCACCAACAAAATGATAACCCAATACCCACCTGATAAAGGCCAGGACTGTCAGTGTGATGGCAGGTTTAACAAAGTATTCCATGCTATGGTGAACCACAATGCTATTGATAGCTTTACCATAGTAGTAAGGTATGAAGGCTTCACCTGTGGGTGAAAAAACAAAAAAGACGAAAACGGGTCAAAGTCAATAATCATTGGTTATTAACAAATATGTGACTATACGTATGGGTACTTAAGTTATTTTTGGGTGTCTATGAAGCTGATTTGGTTCACTTGTATTTTTTTAGTCTTTTTTTTTTTTTTTTTTTTTAATCAGTTTGAATGTAAGCATTAGTTTCCTATCCATTCCATGCTTTAATGTTTGTGCAGCCCCTTCTACCCTATTTGTGTTTGTGAGGTCAGGAGTTGGGAAGGGAAAGGAAAAGTAGGCTGGTCTTTCTAGGGCTGGGCACAAAATTTAAATAGTTCATCATTTAAGAATTGCCAAGATGAAAATTTGCTAAATTGTGAAATACAGGCATTGCAAAAGCAGCAGAATGCTGGATGGTTTATGTACAAAACGTTTTTACTAAAGTTACTAATTACTTAATCGTGGCATTCAAGCATGTGTATGAACAAACTATGAATAGTATATGTTGTGTTTTCTAAAAGAAAGAAAAAGAAAAAGAGAAAATAAATGAATAGATAAAAAAGGCCACCCTTTAAATATGAAAAAAAAAAATTCTCACTGTTTCAATTGTATGGAGCCTGCAAACCTTAGCATCACAGAGAGGCTGAAATCTTAACGAAACGACAACAAAAAATATACAGAGGCAAAAAAAAATAATAATAATACACTTGGCAGCACAGCCAAGTCACTCACTATTAAACAAAGACAAAAGACTGTTGTAAATAAATGTATACAATATTTTACAAATGTTTGAAAAGTTTTAAATGCAGGTCAGTGCTTTTGATCATGTTTACGTTTTCAGAGAAATCCTTGAAGGCCCTGAAAGCACACCAATGCAATATACTGTATTTTTATGACTGGCAGCTTTTAGTCTTACTTAAAGCCAAGTAATGAGCATGTGTAGTCAAGTTCCTTGTGGTATTGCAATAAACACCTGCACCTGTCGGCCAATAAATTGATCACCCCATCGTCCACCAGGGTGAAGCCCAGCGTGAAGATGACAAGCCGAAGAGCAACAAATATGCCCACACTTATTCACCACCTCTCCAGTGGGGAACGCCGCGGAAGAGTAAAAGACCAAGGCCTGTCAAGAGGACTAGAACCAAAGCCCAAGCTGAGTGGAGGTGAGCCCCGCTATCCAGTATCTAATCGGAACTGCTCAACCTCAGACACCACCTTAGCATTCATTTTTGTTGGAGAGGGGACATTTCCACATCCTTTGAGCCATTTTATGAAGGCGAGGATTGAACCACAAAAGTCAAATCAAGTTTATGTATATATCCCTTAGTCACCACAGGGTCTCAAAAGGCTTCACAAATAAGGAAAAAAAAAAAAATACAGAACAGAACATCACAAAATCCCAAAATGGGATCCTCTGAACAAAGCTCCCAGTCTTCAACTACTGCCCTGCTTAGACTGGACCCAACTCTATTGGCACCTCCCACAGGTAGTGAGACTAATCGAAAGGGAAACCATGTTGCCTTTTTGTGCCCAGCTGGATTGCACGGGTTTGGGCCAAGCGACCGAAAGCTCGTCATTAAGCCCCAACCTCCAGGCCTGTTGATCCATTTCCGGGCAAGGGAAAAGAATGTCTAATACTTTTATTTATATCAGGGTTCTGTGAGCTGTGCTTTGTGTGGTCCCACACCCTTGGACCAGATGACCTTGCTGAGTGAATAAAGCCCAAAAGAACATACAAGTAGCTCCTGGGATCACTGGGAACGACAGACCCATCCACCATGATGAAAAGAGTCAAACAAGTTATATAATACAGTAATCCCTCGTTTTTCCCGGTTAATTGGGACCAACCTCCCCCCTGCATTGTAGCATCACCCCCCCCAAGTTTTCATGTATGTGTATGTGGGAACCTGAATTTTTTAAATGTGAGAAGTATTTATAGTTTACATATTGAAGACAAATATTATTGCAGTACACATTTACTTAAATCTTAAATGATTTAACCTTATACAGTAACTGTACTGTTATTGCTGTTTGTTTTAATATCTTGGCTGTAAGTTGTAGGCGCTAGGATATCTAACTATAGTGAAGCAAGTAGCTGACCAAACATGATTAAAAAGCAGAGTTTCCACTTGAAATTCCATTTTATAACAAAAGGTAAGAGGATCCCAGAGCGATATTCCCTTCTTGCAATCTCTTTCAGCCGCTCATGTGTGATTGACTCAGAAAACTTCCTACGCAATGACAAAAAAAGAAAAAAAGTAGTAGTAGTGCTCTGAAATGACTGGCCAGGCAACATGTCAATTAGCTCAAGGTTCACTCCTACAAGACACGGGCACCAATGAGGAGTGGAATTCAACTTCTGAGCGGGAGTGGGTTATAACATGCCCTCATTGGTCGATTGTTGCGCAGGGAGCCAATCACGTATCTTATAGCACGCGTCTTGTAGGATTGCTCCTTAAGCTTACTGACAGATTGCCTGGCCAGTCAGTTGAGAACAGTGCTAAATATGGTGAATGAAAGGTGCACAACAGGGTAAAAACAGCTGCAGCAATTGTACAGTACCTTATTAACTTTTTAAGCAAGAGTAAACAAATTATTCATTTTTTTAATATAATCGTAATGTATTAGTTTAGAGGACCCTAAATACCTGTTAGCTAAATATGTGTTACAGTAAGTAACATTCTGGAAATACCACAGTATTTAGAACTGTAAAAATTAAATAATGTAACTGCACCTCAATGTATTCCAGTGATATGATCATAGCATGTTAATTAAAACACAAACACACACACACACACACACACACACACAGATAGTAATCCACCTAGATACTCACACACAGCAGATATGATGAGGAAGATGACGGCGACGGTTAACAATCCTCCATCTTTTTTGGAGTAACTCAGCAGACGCCCCAGTGTCGCTCCTGCGGTTGTCTTTGATTTTTCTTTCTTCTCAGAATTTTTCTTCCTCTCACTGCAAACCCCCTTCCGCTCCTCCTCTTCACAGTCTGGTTGAAGCAACTTCTCAGTGTCCTCAGAATGTTCCAGTATATGATTGTTACTTTTTTCTTTCCCTAGAACCCACCACAGTGCCAGAACTACCAACGAGGAGAAACAGGTCCAGCAAATCAAACTCAAAGACCAGGGACGATGAGATAGCGGCTCAAGTTCACTCAGCATCAGCAACTTGGCTAAAGTATACGTTATAATGGTTTGGCAGACTAAGAGGACGAGGGTCGTGAGTTTAGCCACCCTTGGTGGGCCATCCTCTCCATTCCATAGCACTCCAATTGAGGCACCCAGTAAGAGAGAAGCTCGGAGCACCGCAGTCCCCCAGATGTCCAGTGCTGACCGCAGTATACTAAAGTTCAAGCCATCTTCCACAAATATGTTCAAATGTGATCCATGAGCATATAGCACTGTGGCCACGATTAGGTCCAGTAGACTGTATGAAATATTACAGCTCACGTTTATTTTAGTGCCCATGTCAAGAGCGGAAAACCGTGATGTATGAGTAGTACTTGGGAGTTTTATTCGCCCAATTATAGGCTTAAACTTCTTATTGTAATTATTTTTTTCGCTGCCGTCAAGTTCGGGTCATAAAGGGCAGTGCCTAAATAATTCGGCAAATGACACCAACAAAAAAAATGTCACTTAGTGCTCTATTTGGAGGACAAAGTTCTCGCCCTTTTGCCACCGCGATTTTGCCTAAGCGTGCTAATTAATTTTCACTACGAAAAGCATCAAACTGCAGTCTTCCTGCTGCTATCAGCAGATAATGTTGCAAGTCTCGTGATACTGCAGTCTTATTTGTTAATGGTCCAAAGAGGACTTACCGGGGGTATGGCGCATTAATGGTCTCAAAATGAAGGAAAATTAACTTGTCCAAGTCATTTCCCAGCGTTTACCTTTCACAGCAAGAGCTCCCTCACAATGTCTAGTCACGGTTTTTTAGTCAGGTGAAAAGAGCGTTTATATCGATGCAATGGCGTGCCCCCGCCTAAATCCTAATACTTCGTAATTCACGTTGCTGCAGCCACCGGTTCCTGCAACGATCCCCACACTCGCGCTATGCTAGGGGAGAACAGAATGACAACGACACCTGAGCATTTCTGATGCGGAAGAAACTAGTGGAAGCTCCGCCCACAGTCAATCTGCTTGTTCAAGAACACTCGCCAGCGGTCACGGAATTTAAAGACTACGTCAGCGATGCATTTGATGAGACGAATTTGTGATGAAAGCCTTTCATATGGTGAAATATATATATATATATATATATATATATATATGTATATGTTTAATTGTTTATTAAAATGCGTTGTGCATTCTACTCTTTAATAGTGCTTGTGCGTTATTTGCTGTAGCACAAGCTACTATATAACAGTGCAGATTACAGATGACTAACATTAACACGTTAAATACTTGAAGTGATTGGTTAGCAACTTTTCTTTTATTAATGAGGCACCCTCACCCCGTAACTATGCATACAAATTTCTGGGTTGGGGCTGGAGGGCAAGAGTGTTGTGCTATCAGTGTTGGGTAGATTAACCTGTCTCTAGAACTATTTGAAAATGATCATTAAAAAAAAAACATATCAGAAATGGTATTGAAATCAACTTTGTAAATAAATATATGTGCATATAAAATTTGATACCAAAGACAACAGGGGCTTAAATATATATATTTTTTTTTTTTTTGGGGGGGGTTGATCTGGAGCTTGGACAAACCTGGATAGCATTTTCGATCCATAAACTCAGATGCCACAAATGTGGTCTCGTTGTGAAATGACTATTTCAAAGTCCTAAATTTTCAGTGGACATCAGATCCAGCCAAGTGATACTTTAGTTCAGTTTTAATAACTTCAGAGCTGCTTTCCTTGGTGGCCAGCACCGTCTCTACAGGAAAAGACAAATACAATTCCTCTCCTTTCAGTTTTTTCAAAGAAGGGGTGTCTCCACTACAAAACAGTGGCTCTGACGTTTTTAAAGTCATTGGGGGATTGTTGTGTGCCTTTCTTTTCATTTTCTTCTTCTCCTGTTTGTAAGATGCTTTCATATTGGCTATCACCTGAAGAGGACACACATTCAGACCACAGATGAAGAAAAATCAGCAAAGGTGATTGAATTACTTCAAGAAACATACAGGAGTTGTATATTTTTCATATCTAATCTGCCATGCTAATTGTAATGACTAGAATAATGTGAGTGAGTAAAAGACAGTATATTTGGTTGTTGTTGTTGTTGTTTTTTTAAGTTATTCTCTGCCTATTTTCCGCTGTTTTCTGTAGGAAATGTATACTGGAGGTTCATTAGCATTTTTTCTGTTTCAATTCCCTTTGAAATGTATTTCAACAGACGCCAATAAGATGCAGATATGGCCCAGCCTCTATTTTGTGCAAATAACAGGGGTCTATCAAAGAAATGACTGTGCTTGTGCTTGTACTCAACACTTTCATAACCCAAATATTGGGGTGACCTCCTTTGAAAAAAACCATTGATTTGGGTTCAGAAGAAATCTGGGTCTTTTCGGTTAGAAGAGGTTAAATATGAGTTGACTCCCCATAGTGAAAGAGAAAAAACATTTCAACCCATGCTCAACATTAACATTATAAAATAATGACACCAATCTAAAAAACACTAGATATAATCAACATACAGTATTGAAAGATAATATAAACAATTACCAGCTGCTTAACAGTGTTCTGCTGTTCTTGCATTATACTCATATATGTAGAAGCCTTTTCTTTAACAGAATACGCCTCCTGCTCATGCTCATCATATCCAAGTGGACCAAGTGCAGCCTATAGGAAAATAAAGAAAATTAGAGAACACAAATCCAACTGTCTAGTTGGAAATAGCTTGGGCCCAGTCTTACCTGGTTTGGAGTGTTAGCTTTCCGGTTAAACATGAGAGAATAAGGAGTGAACTTGGTTGTGGGGTTTGTGGATGTTCTGAAGATAAACAGCACGGGGTCCAGAAAGTCATCCCACTCAGCCTGTTTTTCCGCCACCATCTGCATTATGGCCTCCTTCAACAAAGGACTGGTGCAGTCGTGTAGCGGGTTCAGTTGAGGCTGTGCTAGAGGCGAGACTTTCTGCACAATACCCCATCTGTTCCTAAGCAAATTCGTAACCTGCCAAAAAGAACCCACAACATGCTGACCCACCAGAGATCCACATGTTCTCATCTTCTGACAGCTCTGCTTGGTTGGTTCATTATTAACTTATAGCTCACCTCATTACAGAAATCTGGGCTCTGTGTGCACACTATTGTTTTAGGGGCACCAAACCTGATAACAGGGTGAAAGCACAATAGTAAAATGTTTGTAAATATCACAACACAAATACATGTTTTTTTAAATGGTAATTCGATGCGATGGTTTTAATCAAAGAAATTAATGATCAATGGAAGCAGTTAAAACTGGAAAACCTCCAATTCATTCATTAATAACATCTTTGAACCCTGTGGGAAAATTTGACCCAACAAGGGCTTTCAGATGTTTTTGGTGTCAAATCAAAGGAAAAGATTATACAAAAAACACACACACTAGATGGCCAAAATATGGCATAAATTGTCAAAACATGTCGACTGAATATGCCGTCCTGCCGTCTCTTGTAAATGCTTGAAAACGGGAGGCCAAGACACCCTGCAGATATCAAATTTAGCCCATGTCAGGCGCCAGGGGGCGCTAGCGGACAACTTATGACATTTGTAGGCCTATCAATGACTTTGTTGAGTGGCTTAGCCTGGACTTGTAGGAAAACGTTTGACTGATACCGTATTTCAGGGTTCATTGTATCAATTATATGGACCAAAGACAGCTCATTTTGCTGCACACATTTGAAAATTGGCTATTATAACGGATAACAGAATATTTTTCAACAATATTTTGAAGTGGCTTTGTGAGATTCCCTTTTTCCATAGCTAACAATGAGGGGGAACAAAGTCTAGATAAAACTATTGACATCCAACACAAAGTAAACGACCGCATGTTCTTTATCAGTATAACATTTCAGAATTTGTGATTTTACCTGGACATACATTTGGAAATACACCTTGCTACGGAGACAGCATCTGGCTTTTGCACTGGAAATGCCTCAGGCCATTTACTAAAGTAATCAATAAGAACTGTGGCATGAGTGTTCAATTGCTGGGTCTCTGGGAAAGGCCCTGTCGAGCAAACAAAAATAATAAGCAGATGAATTAACTTAAAATGGAACCAATGTCACAAAATGTATGGGGTTTTTTTTATTGTAAAATGAGCCGAAACCTATTATGTCAATTCCAACTATATCCCACGGTGCATCAACTTTGATTGGTCGAACTATCCTCGACAGATTTTTATTCCTCTCTGCATGTTGACATGACTCGCATACTTTAATCTGAAAAAATAAATCATACAGACATCATCATTAATGCTACAGACCATTGATATTAAGGGTGAAATCATGTAAAAAATGTTCTTACAAAATGTTCTATGCACCTCCAGTATTCTAATGGCATTGCTTTTGTGTAAAAATGATAAACAATGTCTAGAGCAGGGGTCACCAACTTTTTTGAAACCGAGAGCCACTTCTTTGTTACTGAGTAATACGAAAGCCTATAATTTTATGTGAAGACCCTGATCACGTTATTGATTTCTCACAATAATTAAGAAACAGCTGTAGTAAATATGTAAATCAAGTGTAATGCATATTGTATGCATATTCAGGAAAATCTCTAGAAAATCGCAATGTTCTATCACTTGTAAACTATACTATTTGCAGAACAGGTCTGCGGTCTATTCGTGTGATATTCGGGGGCACCACAGTGTGTGTGTGTGTGTGTATATATATATATATATATATATATATATATATATATATATATATATATATATACACACACACACACACACACACACACACACACACACACACACACACACACACAAAATCTAGTCTAATGCTACATACACTTTGATTACAATTTTACCCTTCTGGGAAATGAAAGTTGAGTCTTATGGTGGTTGTTTTTGTAGAAATATTAGAAGTATAAATTAAAAATTGAGCACCTGAACGTTGAGTGTAAATTCAAATTAAGTGAGGTCGAGAACAAAACAATCTATAAAAATAAAAGACGAAGTTGTTTCTGATGGAGAGCTAATGAATATTGTTACCTTGATACAGAGGGGCTACTCAATGCCCGCGGGAACCACGTTGGTGACCCCTGGTCTAGAGCTACTTTCACAATGAAGCTCAATTATTATTTTTATTTTTTTGTGCATATCACCGCATGGAGCATTTGTGTCTTTAATGTGAGCAAGTACGTAAAGGTGGATATAAAAAAACAAAAACAAATTGGGCATAATAAGTTGCAATGTGAATGTAGTGTAAGGCAGCGGTCCCCAACCATGAGTGGGCTGCACCCGAAATAACGTTTTGAAAATGATTTAGTTTAACAGTTCATATGTTTGTGCTTGACCTTTGTTGTTTGGCACCGCTTCTGGCGGCAAAACATAGTGAGAATGATGATGTGGCTGTTAGAACAGCAACCCCCCCCCCATATTAATGTCAGGCGTTGAACGGTCCGTGGTCGGTCTGTGGTGATAAAAAGGTGCCGTAAAGGCCCAGGTGACAACCAATAACAGCTGACCTGTTTTGGGGGTTTGGTCATGTGATGTTTGGAAGTTGAGCCCTTAGGTAGTAAAATGTCTTTTTTTTTTTTTTTTGATAGCAAATGCCATAATGCCTACTGGATAAGCACTGATGATTAATACCCATTAAAAAAGGCAATATTAATGCTGATGTTGTGTTTAGACTAGTGGGGGCATAGAACATAAAAAAAAAAAAAAGTCTGGGCTTCACTTTAAAAATAAGCACATAACAATACCCAGTCCACAACATCCTTGATGATGCCCAGCCAGTAGTACTTGCTTTGAATTCTGTGGACGGTCTTCTTCTGACCCAAATGATGTCCAATGTCATTAAAGTGGCAGTCAAGAAATATTTTTCTCTTCCTCTCAACCTCAATGACTACTTCTCTCTTTTCTTCTTTCTTTGGCCCCACATAGTAGAGCTTGCCATCTTAAAATGCAGGGAGAGATTGAAAGTCAAGTGAAGGCAGGGACATTTCTTAACTATTTTTAGTTACACAAAATGTAGAAATTGTTGTGAATGTAAAAGTTGTTGCTGTTACAGTTGCGTTTATAAGGTTGATCACTCGGAAATTTAAGTCAATGTTTAAGTTGCGCATACTTTTTTTCTGACCAAACAAATATGCTGATACAAAATGATCAACGTTTATACAGTCACGTTGTTTTATCAATGATGCACATTGGGCGGAAGCCAAATCAGGTTTTACATTGAGATGAATGTAATAAATGACACTCGGTTGAAATTGGTTGAAATTACGGAAAACCACATTTATAACAAATTCCGTAATAATAATAATAATAATAATAATAATAATAATAATAATAATAATAATAATAATAATAAGAAGAAGAAGAAGAAGAAGAATGTGCATAGTGATCTGGCAGATGGCCATGATAATTTAAAACACGTTTAGGAAGCGGAAGCTTGTCTCGACGGGTACGCGGGTTCAAGGGGTGGGGGAACAACTTCAATCAAATTGATAAAGTAACATTTTAAAAGTAGTCTGACCGTCGATGATGAATTTCTGTGCATATCTTTTGAGATTCTTCTTTCTTAAAGGGTTCATCGACTGCGGGAAGCATCCTTTGGCCACAAAAGAGTAAATGTCACCGAGTTTGCTTGAGCTGGAGTCGACCACCTCCTCTTCTGCTACTTGCAAAGCGTCCACACTCAACATTTCTGCGAACACTCAATTGAAAATAAATAAATAAAACGTTAGGAAACATCTAGAGGCATTTTGAGGATTTGGGCTAATGCTACAGCATGCAACTGGAGTAGCTTCTTCTTCTTCTTTTCGTTAATGAGAAAATGCAAGACAGAGGATCATTATCGCCACCAACTGTCTCCCAATAAAAACGCGAAGGCGCACATTACGCCTCCTTATCGTCGTGAAAAGGAGACTACGTCCATTGTTCCACCTCAGGCTGCTATTTAGTATACTCTTTATTCAAATGTTCATTGGTACCTTTACCATGGAATGTAAATTTCAATAGTAGGTAAGGACATCATCATAAATTTGAAAACTTTAAAATCTGAGGCGGTTTGACTTTTCAACAGATGAAATTGGACAAAAAATGGTTCTTGGCCTCAAACCAATTTCGTTTAAGATGCTTGTGTCAATCAAAAGATGATTTGACTATGTAATTAAACATTGTGTGCATGACATTGAAGAGTGTTACATTATTTTAAATGTAAGTTTTAGAGTACTGTACATCGTTAAATGAAATGCATTTCGAAATTTGACACTTAATCCTAACTCATTTTCTAAATTGGTGGGAAGGGCATGTTCCCCTCTACAACATCAAATGCCATTGTGATTTTAATGCATGCATGAAATCATTACATTGGAAGTCGAAATACACTCAAAAAAAGGAGACCCTGGAACTAAAGACCTATTACATTTCACTTTCCCTGATGTTTGGATGACGTGATGATAATTAAAGTACAGCTGTGTTGGTTTTCTCACAGCTGTCCGTGCGTCTGGCTTCTGTTCGATGAGGTGCTGAAGGGTCACATCCTAGTCTTTTCCACTTTTATTGGTCGCCATGTCAATTTATTAATTTATCTTGTGAAAAGACGATCGAGGCGGGGAACAAGCGCTGGCCGACTAGTTGAATAAGAATTCCTCAGTAACGATATGCGTTGTCGTTTAATCACTTGTTTTCATACACTTTGACCACATTTTTACGCTTTTGGCCACTGGGAAATGAATGTTGAGACCTTAAAGACGGATCATAGAAAAGATCTGTTTTCAAAAGGAAATAACTTAATCATTAATAAATATATGCCCACAGATAATAATCAACATAAAGTATCAAACCTGTTCTGAAAAATAAATAATCATGAAAAAATATTTGTCCACGGAAAAAATATTCA
Organism: Hippichthys cyanospilos; assembly: GCF_059441005.1. Taxonomy (NCBI): domain Eukaryota; kingdom Metazoa; phylum Chordata; class Actinopteri; order Syngnathiformes; family Syngnathidae; genus Hippichthys; species Hippichthys cyanospilos. The sequence continues at coordinate 32,873,651 of NC_142369.1, read as the reverse complement.
ACATAAAGCATTCGGTTTGGGGTCAAAGTAGAGATCTGTTCACAAAAATAAATCAGTAATTTAATTAATAATGACTATTTGTCCACAAAAAAAATCAACATTAAGTGTTAGACCTATACTCAAAAAGAAGTAATTATAAATAAATATTTCTCAACAGAAAAATATTAAATTTTTGGGCTCGTCATAGAGATCTGCTCACAAAAATAAATCGTCAACTTAACAAGTAAGTTAAGTGTTTGTTTGTTTGTTTGCTCGTTTCATGTAAAATCTCGAGTACCCCCTGGAGTTCCTTCAAGTACCCCTTATTTGAGAACCACTGTCTTAGATCTTTACAGAGCCAGAATTGTTTTTAAAATTAACTGCTGTTTAACGGGCAGCTAAGCAAGAAACGCATACTGCATCACATCAAAATAAACTATCCATATGACTATTTCTGATCTGGTTTTATTCTTTTAATAAACTTCAATTTATACTTTTTTTACATGCCAAAGTAAATTTGATGGATGGTAAATATGTGCAGTGGCTCAAATGTAGTATTTAAAAGTGCAGAGGACCATAGTAAGTGTGCATTGGAAAAAGGAAAAAGGGATACCAATGGAAATCAGAGGCCGCGACAGCAATGCCACAGTAACAACATTTCTCACATTTGACGAGGAGCCTGGACTGCAGGATGTAGGACGGGGGCGTGTAGTTCCAAAAAAAGGCACCACCCATTCGAACCATTTGGGCCAACTGCTTCGAAAATAGGTTCAAAAGTTAAAGCTTGTTCTGTCAGAAACAAACACTGCAGTTGATTTTAAAGTTCCTTTCTTTTGGAAAACCTTTGATGCCCACACGAAACTTGAATTTGAATTCGATTAACAAATACAAGTCAAATGCAAGGTAACACATATGTTGTGGCGGACACTAGGACCATGTCTCTCACCCAGTAGGCATGCCGCTATGATCCTTTGATGCTTTGAACCTGTTGGCTTTGTCTTTGCTGTTTTGGACTTTGTTGTATCAGTTTTGTGATGGCATGCGAAGAGTAAAGATCTCCACTAGCACAGCAACGTGTGGTTTCTTCGCCTCGCCACAATGTATTACATATGAGAGATCTAGAGAAAAATCAGTTTGGGTGTGCTTGTGTAATTATGGTTATCGTCGGAAACACTCGGAAAATACTCACTTACAAACAAGGAACTGATAATAAACGCAATAAATTCCTCAACTATTCAACAGTAATAGCACACAACCACTACCCACAAATGACGCATTTGTTATGGCATTATCAAGTCATGATGTGCACAAATATAGTTAATTGTACATTTATTTATTTATTTATTTATTTATTTATTTATTTATTTATTTATTTATTTATTCCTTCATTCATACTTGTCAGAATTGAGGCACCAGACGGCAAAGAAACACCTGATTGTTCCGTGAACCACAGTACGTAAAACAGGAAATTAAATCTTTATATGTCACGTGACTTGTGAGTACATTCGAAATAATAAGATATTAGAAACCTTCTTCAAGCGCCTGGTCTCATATATAATGTCCCTCTAAAAATGAATATTTCAACACCATGGTTGAAAAAAAACTAGAGTCGTATCGTCTTGTGTATATATAAGCAAAAATGGTTTTAAAGCTAAATATGAGCTTGTTGAAAATGTCTTGGAACTTGACAAAAAAAATCTAGATTACATAGCCCATTACACTGTTATCATCACGTGTTTCCTTCGTGAACCGGAAGTTGTAATTCGAAAACACAAAACACACACAAGGAAGTTTTCGTGGAGAATATTGCCTGCCTGGGTGAATAATGTTTCTAAGTTGTAGTCAGTAGTTTACAATTGACCAAGATGACGAACGAAAAAAAGGGAAAGCCACAATTTTATATGTGCAGCTGTTTCATGACAGATAACATTTTCCTCGAGGACTACAAGATTCACGTTCGCTTTGTGACAGAGGAGCAGTTCAGACGAGACTTTGAAGCAGTGAGTTGCTTGCAGGATTGCTTTTTTTTTTTTTTTTGCAGTAATGAAATATGGAATCGCTACTAAGTGATGTGACGCATATATTTTTAGCTCCTGAAGAGGCTTGGCTGCGTTACGGAGCAACAGTTTGAAGAGGTCCTTAACAAGGCAAGTGCGGTGAGACGTAATATTACTGCTATTTTTATAAATGAAGTCCATTTGTTAGAACATTAGCAGACAATAGTACCAGGGAGCCAGGGATACACAAGACGGGTCAGAGATAAAATTGTGAAGTTCAAGTTTATAAAAATAACAGTTTTCTTTTTATGTCCAAAACTTAGGCCTCCCTACAACACTGTTCAACAAAGTGACCCAAATTCAACAATGTTACAAAATCTAGACAGGAAATTTCCACCTAAGAGTGTACGCGTAATACTATGATTAGGCGATTTTACATTTAAACGGTTTCTAAGTTAGAACAACGCTAAGAGAAACTATGTATCAGCACTTCTGGTTCAAATCATCTAATGTGTGTGCCTTAGGTTAAAAAGGCACCATCAAAGTCCAGACTGACACTTCATGGCAGAACTTCAATACTGCAACTTTGTTTCTCCATCGTGTCTTACTGAACTTCAAGTATTTTATTCATTCTGGAAAGCAAAAATGCAATCACTTAATTCTGAGGACTTTTTTTTAACGTTTAGGTGTTTCCATTGATATGGTAAGATGTTTGATGTTAACATGGTTTTTCTTCATGATTTTCTTTCAACAAAGCATCTTGCCATAGTGCAAAAGCTGTTCCAACATTTCTTCAAGAGAAACTTCATATTATATTTTAATATCAACACAAGAGTGCCAATTGTCCAGATCTCAAGCCAAACGCAAATCTGTTATAGAAATGAAAGAAAATGACAACTCTCCAATTTGCTAATCTGAGTCTGCAACCTCAATAAAAATTGTTTTCGTGATTACATTTTTATTTTATTTTTTTGGGTCAAAATTGAGTGTTTATTTATAGTATTGTTTTCTACTTGACCTGGCCAAAAAATGGTAATGACTGCAGTGATCTGTTTGTCGCATTTTTTTTCAACAATTCTTTAATAAATTTTGTTTTCCAGAATATCCATGATTTTAAAAATAAACATTAAGATGATTCTCCAGAAGTGGCGATTACATAATGTTTACCAATGTTTATACAAATTGATCATTTGGCATGGCCCAATATATTGGTGGGTTGAAAGCAATTGTATCATGTCTCACTTTGTGTTGGAAATGCCAATGTCACATGCAATGCCAACAAAATACCTACATTTGTTTGTGTTTTTGAAGTGACAAAATGGGAATTATTTCAAGCGATACAAATATTGTATTGTTTATGTTCATTCTTCTTGTTCTAGATTTCCCAGGAAATTGACAGGCGAATGTGTCTTGGTGTGACATCTGTTGATAGAGCCGCTGTCATAAAAAGCACGTACCTGCCTCTGCATCCTCATGTTTACCATTTACAGGTACAGCTTTTGTTCAGGAAGTTTTCACCCTTATTTGTCATAATCATTTTTCTGATATGTTTTCATACCTTTTCGTAGGAGACGTTTCTTGCGCCAGAGTTCAAGCATATAGTTGAGTATTGTCAAAGTCCAAATGTCACATTCAAAAGTCTTTCTGACTTGTTGGGAAAAGAAACAGGTGAGCATGCATTTTATTTTCTGCCACCCACTGGTTGACACTTGTAATTCTTTTGTAGTCTGTCTTACATTTTGGTATGTTTTACTCAAGAACCACCTGCAGCAAGTAAAAATCCATGACAAAAATTCAATTTTGAAAGGAAAAAAAAAAGTACACCTCCCACCTGCTTCAAATACTTTAACTTACATCTATTTTTAAATCAGTTGTTAATATATTTGAAAATAACAAAATTGAAAGAAAAACATACAGTGGAGCTACTCTTGGTTCAGTACCTTCGGATTCTCCTATTGCAATCCTTCTCAGTTATATTTTGCAAAGCCCCCCTAGAAAAGAGCTGACCATAAATAAGATTATTATCTATAAAAATTGTATACTTTTTAACATTGACACAAGGAAAAAGCAATATATAAAAAAAAGTTCAACAACTCTTAACTACTTAATTTTTTACAGCATTTATACAGGTTGAAGGTTTGTCTTAGGGGTCTCAAACATACTGGTTCTGGCCCACATATGGGTTTAATCCGGTCCGCGGGATGATAATGAGCTGAATTTTTTTAATACAGTCGAACCTCTATATAGTGAACCTCTACAAAGTGAATCTCTCTTCATAGTGAACGAATCTTTACGGTCCCTTGCAAAACAGCTATATTTGACGTGTATGTAAAACCTCCTCATAGTGAAACTCCACATAGTGAATAATCTCTTCATAGTGATGCTATTAGTCAGTCCCTTGACAGCATCTACCTCTATATTGTGAATATCTGAACTTATCGAAAATTGTGAAGTTGTAAAATTGGGCGCACTGTCGGGATTTCCTCCCTGCCTAGCCGCTCTCGCGCGCCGCGACTTTCTCTTGCATTTTCACTTCGTCCGCCGTCCACTGCGCATGCGTTTCTCCGCTGGTCATCCCTCCGAAAATTCTAAGATGTCGGAATCTGCCGTGAAAAGTATGGATGCTAGATCTATAAGTCGGAAGCGAAAGCCTTTGTCGTTGGAGGAGAAGTGCGACATAATTCGGAAGTGTGCGAGTGGAGTGAAGCAGAATGCCATTGCAAAGGAGTACGATGCTTCGCCTGCTGCGATATGTGGCATTCTGAAGAAGAGAGAAGAGATAATGCGACTTGTGGAATAATAATAAAGATATTTGTTCAATGTAAAATGTTTTTACATTAGTTTTACCGCATTAGATTTTAGTGTTTAAACAACTTAAGTTGTTTAATGTACATTTATTTACATATTTATTTTAAAAAAAACGTATATAAAATTATTTACATATTTATTAAAAAATTATTCACATATTTCATCAATGAATTCTGAACATTTTAGGAAAACCTCTATAAAGTGAATCTCTCTTCATAGTGAACTTCTCTCCTCGGACCCTTGAAGTTCACTATGTAGAGGTTCGACTGTAGATGAAAAACTTGAAATGTTTTTTGATTATTACTAATAATGTTTTATGATTATTAGTGATGTTGCGCTTTTACTATTGTGAACAGTAATAAAAAAATACTAATGTGTCTGAAGTTGTTGTTTTAAATTTAAATAAATATACTGTATACCATAATTTTATTGGTCTGGCACACTTGGGAATAGCTTTTCCTCTGTAAGTCCCGCAAGATAAAATGAGTGTGACTAAGCAGAAAAAAACTCAAGTCCATCAGAGTGCCCCCCCCCCCCCCCCCCCCCCCCCAAAAAAAAAAAAAAAAGCCAATCCTTTATTTTATCACATCCACACTTCACATGGCAAAAAACATCCTTTTCCCTGGGGTCACCCCCCACACCCTCACTTTTTTTTTTTCCAATATTTGATTTTTAATCATTTTAAAATGTTTGGATTTTTTTTTTTTTTAATTTCCTATCCCTAGTAATTCCTTACTGTAGTTTTGGGCTGCACATTTAATTGAATTTTAATCGTGATCACAATATTGACTGCCACGATTAATTGAGCTGATCCTCGGCGATATTAACATTTAAAAAGCCAGCTTCACTAAATGTCAAAATCAAGCACTTTGTCATTCTACCACCCGGACGCAATGTTTCCCACATGATTGCATGACAAAAGTCTCTGCTTTATTCACTGTAATATATTATTTACCAGTGAGAAATCCGATTGACAAAAAATTTAAATAAATTTGGTTTGAAATGACCGAAAATGACATTTTGACGGATTAAAATTCGTTCAAAAATAATGTGCTTGGTTCTAAGTAGGCTTCATTTTTTTCATTGATTTGCACTCAGCAAGTAAGTTAGCTGTGTTGCCCTGTGTGCTACTTGTTTTAATTATTATTTACTTTCTTTATTTTAGTTTATTATTATTATTTGTAAGTATCAAGCCTTGAAGCCTTGTTAATACACTGCTTGTTACAAAACAAAAAACGGAGAGGGGCGAGCAATAAATAGACATGATTAACCAAACATGACGAACAATCGTGATTAATAATCGTGATTTCAATATTGACCAAAATAATCGTGATTATTATTTTGGCCCTTATCGTGCAGCTCTACCGTAGCTTCATCCCATTTTTGTCAAGATTTTTGTTTTTTCCAATACATTTCTATTGGACACAAATTATACAGTAATTTACTGCCAGCCTGTCCCCGGCAAATAGCAGGCGTTCTCTGCATTGAAAATACAGTGCATACTCTTAATAAGGTGCTGTAACTACCACTAGATGACAGTAATGTAAAGGATAAGGAACATCCAGGTGTTCTCTCAATCTTCTCCATGGTATTTCCGACCTTGTGTGGTTACCATCAGCCAAGTAGAGGATTTAGTCATGTTTACTGTACAACTGAACTGCAATTGAATCGGGAGTCAACCTAAAGGATTTTGTACACGCATGTCAATATTTGTAAAGGTATATTTTTTTCCTTTTGTACTGGATTTTAGTAGATGTAATTCTTTGTTCCAATTGCTGCACTATTCTGTTCAAGCTCCCAGGGTTTATCGCTTACGGGTGTTCAACAAGAGCTTCTGCATGGATATGATGGACGAGCTGGAGCATTTTGAGCGTTCTACAGCACCTAAAGGTCGACCCAACACCATGAATAACTATGGGGTGATTAAACAACGTTTTTCTGGCTCCAGCGTCTTAAATGTGCTTTCTTTGTTGTTCCCAGCTAGCTAGCATGGTATTCATGGAGCTTGCGCTGATGTCACGTAGCAAAAACCTTACAAAATAGACTCCTCATTTCAACTACTGTTATGCAATTTGTAAAAAGAAAAAATCAGTAAGCGCGATATAATAAGGGACTTCGACGTCATCAAAATAGGTAAACAATAAAGACAAATAAAGAATTATTCTTTGGATGAAATTACTCAAGTTTTAATGGCGGTTCTATCTCATTCTATTTTAGATTACATCTTTCTTTGCTATAATACCATAACAACTGCCAGGGCATGCGATGAGGTCAGCAGCTTCTCTGTGTTGCCAAGTTAGCAACAGCCATATTTCGGGCACAATTTCATTGGATTCATAAGGTTGTAATTCAATTGGATTTTGATTTTCAGGTTGCCATATACAAATGGGAGTACACAAACAAACAAAAAAACTGGTGAATAAAAACCAATACCAAAACCAAAAATGACTTGCATATCATGTTAAACCATATTTATCCCAATATGCTGCAAAGACAAGATATTTGTGTTTATGTTCATTCTGTTCATCTTTATTGTTTTTGGTAAACTATCATTAAGTTAGAATTTGCTGTGTATATTTTTATTCTTTTTTCTGTTGGGTATAAATTGGCGTAATACTTTTGCTCGTTCATTTTTTATCATTTCATTTTAAAAAATGACTTTGTTTGTTTATAAAACTGTGAACCTCTCTCTAGTTTTCTTAGTTTTCAGTAATGATGCTAGCTGGCAATTTAAATGTTGTATATTTTTTTTTTTTAATAATTGAGGTCAGATTATACGAAACATGTCACCAAAACATATCACCCTGCTCTAAGTGTATGTGTATCCAAAAAGTTCAAAGCAATTTGCTCCCTTAAAAATGAAGGCTGGGATGGAATCAATGTTAACTATCATGCTTGTATTTGTTCAGTCCAATCATCCAATGGCTTGTCTTGCTTTGTTCACAGATCCTCCTAAATGAACTTGGCTTAGATGAAGACTTTGTCACGCCTCTTCGTGAACAGTACCTGCTCCCACTCACTTCCGTGCTCTACCCAGATTGTGGAGGGCGCTTTCTAGACAGTCACAAAGCCTTTGTTGTCAAATATGACATGAATGAAGACTTGGACCTCAGCTACCACTATGATAACGCAGAGGTCACTCTCAATGTGTCTTTGGGAAGAGACTTCACAGAGGGAAATCTCTATTTTGGTGATATGAGACAGGTGATCATGTTTACTATGTCAGCCCAGTCCAGTGTGTGTCTAATGTTGCAAATAAATAGAAACTGCTGTTTTTCAATGGCAATGTGATTTATTGGAGGAAACAAATATTCAGGGCTACCTCACCCTGTTTAAAGAGGCACTTGAGCAAAGGTGGGCACTTTGTCGGCACTGGCGGACTGTCTGTCAGTCGGTCACTGACGGAGGCCCGTTTTGCCGACAGACCGACGAATGACGGGAATGCTAAAAAATGTTTTTTTGTTATACTTGTAGTATATGTGAGTGATGAACCTTACAAACAAATCTAGACAAATTATAATGAAACCGCCTTCTATAGTTGTAGGGCAAGCAGTGAGAACGGACATCCATCATGATAATGCCATCAAGTGGACATGATGGTAGTTGCACTCTTGTCCCTTGTATTTCCTCAGATTTAGAATAATAAACTGTATTACTGCCTAGGGTTAAACCCCTTAGCTGGGTTTGTTTTCAGTTTACACTTATATTATTGTGTTTTGCTTCAATTGCAGTGTAAATGTAGAACCACAGACATGGTCTTAACTTTAAAGTGTAAGTACAAAAACAGAAAAAAGAATTAGTATGCAGACAAAAATAGACCAGCACCTGCCCAATGACGGACTAGAAAAAAATTTTGCCCTCTAATCTGGTTCGAAAAAAATTACAGCCCGACAATGATTGAAAATGACAGACCAGAAAAAAAAATGTAGTTTGCTCACCTTTGCACTTGAACTCCAAACTTAATAGTTCTTTGGGCCACACTCAGTTGCAACAACTGTCAAAATGTCCTTTACATTTCTTTATGGTGAAAGTTTGTTCCACCTGTGTCTTGTTCTGTTGTAGGTGCCTTTGAATGAAACCGAGTGTTCAGAGATTGAAAACAGAGCAGGTGAAGGCCTTTTACACCGGGGCCAGCACATGCACGGGGCCCTGCCTATATCTTCCGGTCAACGTTGGAACCTCATCATCTGGATGAGATCCTCCCAGGAGCGCAATAAGCTTTGCCCGATGTGCAACAGGAGACCAGTGCTGGTTGAAGGGGAAGGCTTTGCTGACGGATTCACCAGACACTTCACCCCGCGGCTTGCCGACTTCTGTGAACTTACCTGATACATGCCAAGCAATACAGATTTGCATACTTGACAGGAAGGGTGACCATTCTTCGCAGTAGGCTTTTTCCCCCGCTTTGTGTGAGTGAAATGGGTACTAGGGAAGTTGATGTGAAGGTAATGGCACTAAACAAAAAACTGAAATTCAGCCCCATTGAAGTGCAGTGAAGTTGAGCATATTCAGCCCCTTGGGTAATTGTTCCCCCAACCTAGGCTTTTTAATTTTTTTGATGTGCGATCTCAAAGGAAACGCATATAAAAACCACCAGGAGACTAAAATGCATAGATTGTTAAAACTTGATGACTTTCTCAGTTTATCTTAGTAAAACCATGACGCTGACCAATAGCAGACCAGCATCTTAGTGACGCGTTGCAGCGCAGGCAATTTGACGCCAACAAAAAATAAGAGCAATTACTTCAAAACACCTCAAGACAGAGTCAAAACAACCCCCAGGAAAAATGCAGTAAAGAGGGGACAAAAATCTTAGTATTCCACGTTGCAACGTGAGAAAAAAACATAAGCAAACGTAAACATAAATAGTCCTATTTCAATTTCATAAATATACAGTGTAGGTACTTTTGCTATTTCTTGCTTTTGTTTCAATTTTTTTACATAAAGGGTGCACCCCCTCCAAAAGGACGCTTACAACGTAGCAGATCATGTCGTAAGCTGAAAAAAACAAGGCAGGGATGTTGTCCCCCTGGTGTGTGTGTGTGTACATTATATATATATATATATATATATATATATATATATATATATATATATATATATATATATATATATATATAATATATCCGCCTTGTTTTTTTCAGCTTACGATGTGATCTGCTACGTTTTTTCGTCCCCTCTTCACGGTATTTTTCCTGCTTTACGACAAAAACAACTGTCATGACCCTAGGGGTTGGCTGTATTTGTGTTTTGTCTCCATCTTCAGGCGTCTTTAGGTAATTGCTCTTATTTTCTGTCAAACTGCCTGCGCTGCAATGCGTCACTCAGATGCTGGTCTGCGTCACGACTCCCTAAGATACTGGTCTGCTATTTGTCGGCGTCACTGTCAAAATGGAGGCATGCTACGGACTGGATATTGTCTAAGTGCTTAAAATAAATATTTACTGTATTGTGCATTTTACTGCTTAATTCAAATTTGAATGGGTGAGCCATAGGTCCCAAGACTGCTAGTGTTCGACTGAGAAGTAAGAAGATGATTTTTATGGAAACAAAGCTGGAGATAATCAAGAAATACAGAGAAGGTAGCCTACCCTATGCTTATTATGGCAATATTCCCTAGTGAGGGTAGCCTAACTTGGCAGTCATTCCCATTGAATTCAGAACTACAGGTATTTCACACTGAATGTAACGTGCATTTGCAAAATAACACATTACAATATTTACAGTACCAGTCTGAAGTTCAGAAACACTTTCAAATTCAAATGGTCTTATACACATTAAAAGGGTCATGAAATTCAAGCTATTAAATTTCACAGCTGTGACCCGAAAGCCATCTCAGTCATCAAGTCACATCCACATCATAACGTTGAGAAAATATCAAGATGTGCAAAGCTGTGATCTTCGTAAATTTCTGCCTACTTTGAGGAATCTAAAAAACATTTTGGCTTGAGTAAGATATTTCGCAAATGATTCATTGTGTGTTTCTGTATAGTCTGGATGACTTCAGGTTGTAGTTTACATTATATAGAGAGGAAAAACAAAAACATGTTTTTTTCCTGAACTTTTGACTGGTACAGGCAACCAACAAGTGTTTTTATATTAATCATTTAAGAGCACCGTAATCTTCATGTTTAGAATTCCTTTTAGAAAAGAAACTAATTTAAATTCATATGAAGTGCTTGTTATTTTTCAAAGTCACAGAGGAGCTGTGGGATGCGGACACCTGCAGTAGGCAGTTGTTGTGCAAGGATTTTCCTTGGCAGGCAGTTAGGTTGAACTGTCTTGTAAAGTCTTTATTTATTGAGACAAGACACAAAGCATTTTAGAATACAATATTTTAATATACATATTTAAGTTGAGCAACAGGTGGGCATTTTGACATGTTTTCCCAATAGGCCTGCTGATGGTGAAGTTTCTCCTACAAAAACCTGAATTCTACAACCTGCTAAATAAAACCATAAGAACATGACATTTGGTTGTTTCTTTTTGTTCCACATGAAGTTCTCACTGTATGTTTCACTGAAGGTTTCGCGAGGCCATGGTCAAAAGAGACCCATTTCCCAGGGATTAAAGATGCAGTACAGTTTTTGAAAGCACACAATACAACAACAAATCTATTTAAAATACATGAGTAACTTTACAATATCATGTAAATAAATAGCCTATATTAATTGTTAAATACATTCCTTACAGTGAGGGACAAGTTGGCCTGTCATCATACTTGTGCAAAAGCCGGCATGACAAGTTTGGTCCAATGTTTACATAGTATTGCAATATTAGGACACCATTATACAGTACATCAAAGGAAGAAATACAACACATGGAAGATTATATTTTTCTATACAAAGTACAAGTTCAATAAACCCATGAGAAATCCACTGGTTTTTGAACATGTCTGTGTGACCGACGACTGTCCATGGGCAAGTTATACTTTGGCAAGCATATCTGGCTGCGAGCAGGTGGCAAGCGTCCGCTTCATAATGTCGTCTCGCTGCTCATGTCTCGTGGCCGGTGGTGGTCCATGTCGGAGTCGTCGTCAGACTCCATCTCGATCTTGACCTGTGGAACGGGGCAGGCCATCCCTCGCCCCATTGGCATGGCTGGAGATGACGGGCAGGAGATCTTCAGATGGAGGGTAATGCTGAGAAAGGGCAAGTGCCAGTTACCGTATCTCACACACTCAAACAACAACATGATGAGTTTGAGAAGGGAGAAAAAAAATGTTTGTTCCTGAGATGCCAGACAGGAACTACTGTATTTGCTCATAATGGAATCTAGAAAAAAAGATGAGCGATACAGAAGGGCAAGAGCCTCTACTCTCAGTGACTGAATGACTTGAACGCAATTGTCTCTAAAGGGATCCTCATGTATAGTTACAGTTCAATTCAAACAAAAATACTCAAATTCTTCATATATATATATATATATATATATATATATATATATATATATATATATATATATATATATATATATATATATATATATATATATATATATATATATATGTATAGGGTGACCCAAAAAGATGTTATTTATTTTAATTGTGTATTGCTAGACGTGAGCAAGTGGTAACCACGAGACAGTGACCTTGAACAAGTAAATACGTCGCCATTTTAGTTGCCATGAATCAGTGGAAGTGACAACAGTGTGCGCTAGCCATAAAAATGTTTTAGCAACAGCGCCGTTAGCCATAAAAATGTTTTATAAAATGGTGATAAAATGGTTTGACAACTGCGCATAGGGAGTTAGGATGTTTTTACAACTTAGGATGTAATAGTGCTGTTCCCTCAAAACACGCAATAAAATGAAATAAAGATGAAATAATAAATGCAATAAAATGCTGAAATTATAACATTGAAGGGACTGAATCTGCCCTAGAGAAAAAAAAACAACAGGACGACCAAGAAGTGCTCATACTCCACAGAACACTGACGTTGAATTGAAGGCAACGGGGTTCAATTCGTAATTTTCATATCTTTAAAGTTTTAAAAAGTTTTTAAAGGAAAATTTTTACAATTTTATGTTTCATTTTGTACAGCAGATTTAAAGGAACTATGCTGCCTGTTTCCACAGTGGAATCACCAGCTTATGGAAACCTTGTCAGCAAGACGTCTGTCGCAACTAGCAATAATGACAAGGTAAGATAACGCTAATTTCACTGTACAATTGCTCTTAATAATAGTCTATAAATAGTTCTGGTCAATGTGTATCAAGATGATACAAAATAACAATGATGTAGACTATCTGGTAACGTTAGCCCCACCGAAACCATCTATTTTTAAAGCATATGTCTCTAACCTAGCCAACTGATCTTGAAATTGAATTTTAACATTGAAATTGGGAAATACACCAACAGTTTTTGTCTACAGCACAAACAATGCACCACTATACTGTGAAGGCAAGTTATAAAGTGAGTGAAATACAAAAAAGACAAGATTTGTTGAATCTTGTCTTTAAACGTTTAAAATACAATACAATACAATAAAGATGAAATGATTTGTACTGGTTTTAGGCTTAAGCTAAACCTTTCACTGGATGTATAATGAGCGCAATGTGCTACATTTTGAACGGCAGATGAGTAGTTCAAGTTATATTGGTGAGTGTAATATAAAAGTAATGCAATAGTAGTGTAATGCATTAAATTTCAGATACAGTAATATTATAATGTAACTGTTTACTTTGGAATGACAGTAATAAGTAATAAATGATGCATTACAGTTTTGAAGTAACTTGCCCAACTCTGTATATGTGTACAAAACAACTTCCCATTATATCTGTACGTGCATTTGACTTCATATCATAATCTTCTAAAGTGAATGTTGGCTTTCTTTCCAAACCATGCCTCTTTCAAAGCAATGCAGAATTGATGGTCCATTTTCATACAAGGAATGAACTCAAAATGAGGCATAAACGGTGATATATAGGCTATATTGGTAGGACAAAAGTAGCACATGTATCAACTCTACTTTCACTTAAGACAAGTGAAAATCAGTGAACAAAAGTTCCAACAGAATTCAAATGCAATTATAGCAGGTTTGTTTTGGAACATGGATAAAAAAAGAAACAACCAAAGTAATATTTGCTTCATATGGATGAGTCTTGAAATAACAAAGTAGAATGAGTCTTCTAAATATGACGTTTGTCCTTTTGACAGCAAAATTTTCACTAATTTCTTTTAATTTCATCATCATACAAGACATTATCCTAAACACAGAGAGAAAAAAAAAACACCTTACAGACCCACCAAGTGTACAGCATATATTTTTCACAGGATCTCTCTGACAAAAAGTCATACACATTAAGGAAAAATACAATGTATTCAGCATGAATCCCAGGGCATCTACTGTAAAACATTTAGTACATAGCATAGGTAGGTAGAAAACTGTCAGGCATTATACAGCAAGTAGGATTCTAACAATCTGCATTGCCTTAAAGTGCATGGAGAGGACACTGGATGGGATTACAACGGAGCCCAAACACACCACATGAGGACAACGTTGTACGGACAATTGCTGGGAGTAGTTTCTCCAATTCTTTATTATTTATGTCTCATCCGATAATAAAACAGGAAATTATATACGTTGAAGAAAAATATTAGGAGTCGTCACAGACTTTAGTAAATGAGAATTAGAAGCTACCAAATGAAATGCAACACATTGACAAAAAAGCATTATTTCGATTCACCTAAGATACTAAGACAAACATTATTTTCAGATACAATTACAATATTTTTCCATATGTAAGTATTTATTTCAGGTTTTGTATTAGATGCCATCAGATGGTGGAATTGTGCCTAATAAACTGGGGAGAAAATAAATCCCCAAGTATATGTTGATGGCATTCGATCATGCAGATGGTTTGCAGATGGACTTGTGCACTTTTGAATAATAAATTACAGCAGTACAACTTTATGCCAAGTTTTTCAAACTAGAATCAAATATAAGTGTGAGATGCCGATAAAGGCTAGCTCATTTTCTCGCACCTCAAGTACAAGATGGTGAGTAAAGTATGTGCCTTCAAAGTAGCAAGATGTCAAGTCGCTGCCATTTTCTGGAATTTTTGATAAAAGGACATGAAATGTTCACTGCAAGCACTTCTAAAATCCTCCATAATATATACAGGAATAAAATGAAACACTCTTCTGCTGCCACTGTATAATGTTCGTTTTGAGCTATTTAAGTGAAGTTTTTAGGGCAATTGCCATGGACCACTCGAAATTTCAGCACATACTAACTTATTGGTAACAGACCAAACAAGAGAGCATAAATAGTCTGCCTTCTTTCATATACTGTATTCTTTGCATTTGAATGCATTTGTAAATTTTGATTATTGCTTTTCAAATATTTACTTTACATTGTGACCTCAATTTCGAAACATGCGCTAATTCAGATCTTTGTTTATTATTGTTGAAACGTTTTCTCAATTGTTGACTAATACTTAAACTGTCAACATTATGAAGAAACACTGATAAAGAAAAAAAAAAAAACGTAAATTTTTGCCCAGATACAGTAACAGATTTGTGCATCTTCTTATTCTCTCTGTCAGTTTTATAATGTGGTGTGTGAATGATGATTGATGACCTGAAATGAATTTCAGGTGCGCATTTCCAAGTGTTAATAAAAGTAATGCAGGGGTGTCAAATTCATTTCAGCTCCGGGGCCGCAAGTTGGGTTGCATAAAATTAAAAGACATTTCATATTATCTTTTTACCATGCGTCCATGAACTATAGACTTTTGTATAGAACACATATGAACTAAAAATAAACAAAGAAGTACAATTAAAACACATTTATCAAGAGGAAGGAAAATGCCCTAAAAAAATCTTTGATTGTACACCTTCTTTCCAAGGAGGGCAGTTAACTGCAAAGAATTGAACAGAATAAAATGGCGCTGTAGTGTTTCATTTTGGACACCCAAATAATATAATATTATATATGACAGAAGACGTTAAAAACTCACAGAGAAGTCATGACTTCATGTCCACTACATTGGTGCTACGTACTAACCAGAGTAAGTGACGAACCGGCGGTTGTCTGACCTATCGACAAGTTGACGATTGCAATGATGTGAGGGGGGCGGTGCACAGGTGAATGACAACTGACAAACCAGCAAAAAAAAACAAAAAAAAAAAAACAATGGAAATTTAGAAACAACTACAAGAATGATTGTTTATAATTCAAGAGGGACCACAGCTGAATGAATGTCTGATAAAGACCTAAATGGAGACCCTAACTAATCGTGAATCTCTTCGGAGCGATTGACAAATTTTACCTGCGCTGAGCAGTAGCACGATGAAGCTAAATGCTAATGCTAATGCAAATTTTCCACTTTCTGTCACCAAAGCAATCAGCAAGCTGTTTGGCACAAGCCTGGCAACTCGTCGCATCCACGTGATTTGCAGTACTGATCTGAGCATTTCTTGAAAAAGTACATTTTTTTGTGTATTGTAACATTGGTTGTTGTCAGGCATGAATGAATAAGCCTGTGGAGGACTGAGAGTCAGTTGTTTACAAGCGCAAGCAGCTCAAGAACAACGCACTTGTTAACCGTTCTCTTCTATGTTTCTTTCAATTAAAGAAATGATCGGACAGGGAATCCTTTAACACATGCAAAGTCTTTGGAGTACTATTAACAGCAGACTAATGGGTCTGGTCCTATTCATGTTTTTAATGCTTCACAGAATCATCTTGTGGGCCGGATTAAACCTCCTTGCAGGCCGGATCTGGCCTGGCAGCCGTACGTTAGACACCCCTGGTGTCTATGTTGGGAGACAAAGTCTCCAAGGAGGGGGAGGCAACATGTCACTTTTTTTTTTATTTCCAAATAATCTCTGTGAGGCTGAGTGCCTGTATTAATAGGAATGATGAAATGTGAGACGCTGTAAAGATTCACACCTAACATTCAGGTTCTCTGCCTTGGGTTGAAAGCAATCTTGCTCTCCGTCACATCTTATATGTAAGATAGCACACATGCACTGACGTTGTCTCATGTAATTATCTGTGGGATTCTTTGTTACTATAAAAAAACGGGCACTCTGTTTAGCCAGTTCTTTATCTTATTACCTGAGCTTCTCTTATGGCTCTGATTTGGAAATGTTGCTGGATTTTTCCGTCTGTTTCGCTCACTAACAGACAACATGAATAATACAGTGATCCCTCGCTACTTCGCGCCTCCCCTATCGTGCCCTCAGTGCATCATGGACTTTTTTTTTTCTTT
This sequence comes from Hippichthys cyanospilos, assembly GCF_059441005.1. NCBI lineage: Eukaryota > Metazoa > Chordata > Actinopteri > Syngnathiformes > Syngnathidae > Hippichthys > Hippichthys cyanospilos. The sequence goes on along the minus strand of NC_142369.1, from coordinate 32,856,648 downwards.
GATAAGGGAGACGGGCACTCCTACAAGATTGGCTCCTGGCGCGACCATCGACAAACGAGGTCAGGAGTTGTAACATACTCCCAAATCACCCCAAATCAGATGTCTTGTAGGAGTGCCTGTATTCCCTCACAAACACTAGTTAGGTAGACGCAAAGGAAGACCAGGAGAGAGCAGCTCTTCAGGGAAGCATTGTAAATCTCTTACCTTTATTTCTTTTTTAATAGTTTGGAATTTCAAGTGTAAACACTGATTCTTATCGTTTTTGCTCATTTATAGGCTTCACTCTAGTTAGACTTCCAGGCGCCGCTAATATAACCGCGGCTCTCAGTGAAACTACAGCCCAAGGGAGTGGAAGAAGTTAATGTACAGTTTTTGTATAAGGTTTATATTGAAATATTTGTCTTGCTTTTCACACTTTAAAAATGAAAACCAAAATTTTGTGTTGGGGGGACGCTACTTTGCGGTTTTGTCAGTCATCGCGGTCCCCATTAACCATAAAAAACGAGGGATTACTGCATTTACATTTTACACTGTTAACTTCTTTTTACACTTGAGTGACAAATAAAGTAAAACAAAGTGAAATGTCAGAAGCACATCTGCAAACTTTGCATTACGTCTTGCCCATTCATGTTGACATTAAATGTAATCTTTACCTTCTTTATCACTCATTAGATTGTATTGTTTTGATAACTACAACAATGTTTATCCAATTATTGAAGGTTTTTTGATTGATGAATTATTTTTCATTCTTCTGTTGCTGCAGAAAATCGAGCATCTAAATTTGACCACGTCAAGACATCGACGAGCATACCGAAAAGTCTCGTCATCGAGAACCCCATAGGTTCAAAGCTTTGACCTACACAACTCGTATTCACGTTTGTATTCCCACTAAATGAGTACATCACAAAAAACAACCATGACTATCACTAATTGTGTGTGTGTGTTCGTGTTAAAGAAGATGGTGTGTGGCAGAGGGCTGACAGTATGCCCCCCACTCAGACTGTGCAACATCAGGATAGACCAGATCTTTGTAGGGGATGTGCAGTTTGAGGACACAGTACCTGCGATCCAAGTCTGAATCTGAACTTGGTGAATGGTTGGAGTAAGGGTTGTACTTATCCTGCAAATCGATACACACGCACACACATATAAACAAAAAGATTAGATATGACCCGCAGGGGGCAGCAAAAAGTAATATTTCATACCTCCTCTTCACTGGCATCTAATTTGGGCTTTTTCTTGTCTTTTCCTCCCTTCTTGTCATCATCCTTCTTCTTCTTCTCTTTCTCTGGTAGAAGGTCATCCAGCCAAGCCAGGTCATGCTGGGAGAAGACCATGTCCAGCATTTTGCGAACGACCATCAGACCCAGGATCTGAATTGGAAAATGGTACATGGGGTGCACTTGGGTTACTACCGCACGGCGCACAAACACAGTTTGTTGATCACACTAACATTTGTCGCACAGGCAGGTTGTGCTCTTTATATGATGTAGTTGGATGGTATTTAAAGATGGCATGAACATCACTCACACGTATCCTTAATATACATAGTTTGTCTCTGTGCTAGTTTGTTTTTTTCTTCAAGGCCATATATCGTTGTTGCATCTATGAATTTGAGCACTTCTACAGCACTTCTACAAAACATATCTAATGACAATCTCGACATACCATAACTGGAAAGATGATTGCTAAAAATGTAGATTTAAGTATCCAGAGTACAGCCAGGCATATGATCTGGATCAAGGTGAAGAGGTGGACCCTTCTCAGAGGAACATGCCGCAGGTAGGAGAGGTCAGGTTGGTGCTTAGATGGCATCATGTACAATTTAATCCGGTCCCAGAACTATGGATGATGAATACAACCAAGAAGTGTCAGTTTCAAACACCTGGTCAAATCATTGCAGAAGTTATTTCAGGTCACTTGTTATACAGGTCCAGATGGGATGCATTAAAAGAGTATGAATGATTTAAGCATGTGGCAGAAGGGTGAAGAAGTTAATCGAATATATAAAATGAATGAGCAATCACTGGATATTGGGAGAGTTTGCTGATGTGTCACTGCTCATATTGGCTGTGCAAGTGTTAGCTGCACAGAAGGTATCAGAAAGCCAGAAATCAACCAGCATAAACAGATACAAAATAAGAAAAATCAAAAGCACGAAGAAGGCTACTTTTATTTTTAAAAAAATTAGGTAAGTTTTGATTGTTATGCTGAGAAGGCTCATTGTATACAACTGCACACTATCATATCATGAGTTGTCCAGAGCTCAGAATGACCTCATCACAGTAGCTACAGGAGATGGTCAAAATAATCTAACCAGCCCTCCGTGAAGCAGTACACTGCAGACTGCACAGTTTTATTGAATTAATACTCTCTAATTGAAAGAAAAAATTGTCAGCTCTCAATCGTGAATTCCAATAAAATGCTTATTTCATAATAATGAAAATCATAATGATGTGGCTGGGGAGTGCATAAAATGTCCTGAATACAATACATCCAATTAGTTCCTTGAAAAGAGCAAGATATGTATATCTGCTTGCTGGTTGATTTGTTTGGCAGCTTGCAGTGTGTTGCTTTCTGCTTCCCATCAATTAAAAAAATATTAAGGATGACATGCAAGGGTGCATACCTGAATTCCACTGAGGGAAGCTACTCCCATGTAGAGGAAGACACCGTACAACACAGGCATTGGGATGTACTAGAAAGAGGAACCACAAAAAAAAAAAATCGAACATCGAACATAAACTGAAGTTGGTGGTGTAAGAAAGCTAACGCACCATATAGTACTTCCTAATCAGTCATTGACATAAATTATATAATTGATGTTATAAAAACTTGTCAGGGTGATGCATAAACCAAGGGAAAAAAACAACAACATACAAATTATTTTCATTGTTTGATTCACAATACCACTACCATCCTGTCCTCCTCCACAACCAAAGGACAAGTAACAAATGATCAAGCATAAGTATGGCGCTCTGGGATAAATACAAACAATAATAGCTCACATTTACTTATTTATCTATCTGGACACTGTTAACTATTTCGCTGCCAACGACAAGAATTTTCGTCATGTGACGACTTTTTTTTTTTTTTATGAATGAGTGATGACACTCGTGGGCAGCGCTCCTCTTAATTTTAAGTTTATTGATCACTATAGTAATTAAAGTGACCACTTCATGGGAGTGTTGCTCTCGATAGCTACGAAAGATGCGATCAGCGGGTTTTACTCAAGAGTTTGAAGACTTTAACACTTTCACTGCAGATTCTTAAAAACAAAAAACAAAAAAAACAAAAACAAAACGTATGGCATATCTTACTTGTTATCACGGATACTTGGAAAATTAGTTAAAAAATTCCCACTTCCATTTCCAACAAGAAATACTACTGGACCTGTACAGTACAGTATATCCCATAGACCATGAACGAAACTTAAACAAACAACGTTCCAGAGAAGTGAAAATGATCCCCAAACGTCTATGATACATGGTAACCAGTGCAATCTATGGTAACAAGTATATAGCACATATTATCAATATATTTCCACACTACTGGATGGTTAATTGAGGAGAAATTATACACCGCAAGCTACCTTGTGGGCCCAGCACTGGCTTGCTGTATCTGGAAAAGTAACTAGTAGCCACTAGAATCTGTAGATGGGTGTGTAATGAACCGCAGGGATTCATCTTACTGCTACCATTCCTATAGCCACTGCCATTTTTTGAAAAGCGCAGGGACGCATTGTCCCAACAGGAGTGAAAGGGTTAAAGGTCTTAAGCAGCTCCTTTGTTCAATTTTGTCTTGGGGCAATTCTGTACCTGTTGCATTATATATAAATACACTATCTGGATGAATACAAAGAATTTTCTAAAAGCACAAGTACCTTATTCTCAAGGTTTTTCATACCTTTAGCACTGGAGCAAGGAAGATTGAAACCCCGGTGAGAACAAACACCAGAATGCCTGTCACCCTTTGTTCTCTGAAATTTCCAAATGATACATACAAGATATAGCAAACGAAAAACTTCTCTCTCCTTCGCTTAAAATGACTTCATTACAGTATAGACATCCAGACATGCAAATGTCTTGTTAGGGATGCTCACCTGACTCCGAGAAACTGTGGCTGCTCCCCGGGAGCGCTGGATTCGCTTTCCATCTTCAGAGAATCAATGTGGGCAATGGAAATAACGGTGGCTGCTACATACCAGGGCAGCCCCAAGAAGGAGCAAGTGGCCATAAGGACACCCACCCAGAATAGATCCAAATGGTAGCCGCAACCTTTCTGCCAGGACAACGGGCAACATTAGAGTCAGCAATAAGTTATTGTGGTGTATTACTGTGATGTTGACCCAAGGATCAAATACTTATTATACAGTGCTATACATGAAGAAAAAAAAAATCTCACAGTCACGAGACCCTGGATAATAGTGAGCTTGTATTTACTATTAACACTAATTGAATATTTTTGAATTGATCAAAGCACGAATATTGGCTGTGATGATTACTTGAATATTTTTGAGGCAGAAGTAGACCTACCTTCAATTTGTTCTCCTTGCGGTTGACAATGACAGCACTGATTTGCTGGTCCATGAAGATGAGGATGGTGACAAGCAGGGCAGGGACAAAACTGGCCAAGTAAACCCACCAGGGGTTCTTCCCAAACGGCAACACTAGCCAGCCACGGTCAGGCCGAGTTGGCTAGTCGGGGACAAGAAGAGTCTTCATTTCCACAATAAAGACTCAAACGTGTCATTAAATTCTCCATTATTCAGTCGGAGGTATATTTACAGCAAATAGAAGGTATGTTGGATTTTGCAAAAAAGGATTTTCTTTTGTTATCCTAGTATTTATTGCTTGTCTACTCAATTGTATACCCCCTCCGCTTTCATGATGGATTCAAATGAACATAATCAAAGGATTCCCATGAAGCTATTCAATGCGTTTGTGTATTCCTGTAATTTATTTTGCTGATAACAGCCTCTTAATTTGTTTCACCCATCCAACCATGGCAGAGCTCTATGAAAGCTTCTGGCGCAATCACACTTGCAAGCAAATGACAGTACGTTGCACAATCTGTTATGCCTCGATTCAACAAGCAGTGAAAGGAGCGTCTTTAGGTGCAAAGCAATCACTGTAAACCTTGTTGCATGCATTTAATTTTTGTATTCATCCTGGGAAAAGTAGAAATATAGGTAATACCTTGAATTCCGTTGGTACAATTAATTTGGGAGTTTTAAGGCCCATCAGCATGTCAAGGCCCACAAATGTCATTATTGACATGAAGATGGAAAAATCGCTGATGAGTTTTCTGAGCTGAAATAAGAGACAAAAAAAAACAGTTAAAATGTCCATATACTGTACAACTGATGACTGCACACAATGTACAAGGTCAAACAAATGCTGAATAACCACTATTTTTGAGAGTGATTGCTGGACAGAATTGGCAAAATTGCCCAATTTGTTCAGATTTTTACTCGTTTTATTATCGTACTTTGTGATCAAAAACATTGTATCATAAGTGTCTTAGTATCTTGTTTATTGTTATTTACGCATTTTCCTTTCCATGTATTTTACATTCCAAACAAGATTATTTTACCACTGTGGCACTCTTGCACAAGTTAAAGCTCTGCCCTGATTTAATTAGCAGTAGTATTGTACTTATAATTTAATGAGATTTACGTCATTACTGCCTAGAGTTCATTTAATTAACTTAAAGGTATGGTTTACACAGCTATATTTTTGTTGTAAGAATTGAACTGCTTTTCATAATCACTGTGTTTCTATGCTGTTTTTGACAGCAAACATCTTTAATTTTAGTATATATATATATATATATATATATATATATATATATATATATATATATATATATATATATATATATATATATATAGCTTGTATTACTCACCTAGTTAACTGACATTAGTTAATTAAAACAATTGAAGTGAAATAACTACATATTCGTATTTATTTATAAGTAATGCATTGTGAGTAGTTGATGTTCAAGATTTGCTTGGCTTTGGTCTTGACATTTAAATGCATGTTTAATTATGTGTTGTTAGTCCCTACTTGAGACCACAAATTCGAGATTAGTGCAGGTTTCCAAGAAAGGAGTGATATACAAGTGGATTTCTTTGTATACTGTAGTTTCATGTCGAGTGATTTTGGTGGGAGGCCTTTTAGACTTGAATGGATACCCTATTGCCAGGGCGATATCATTGTCTGTTGGGTCACAGTGAATGGATAGACAGTTTCATAATTTTGAATTGACAGTTTACTTTTGACAAATAACTTGAAACAATTTCTTATCACCGTGATCCACCCATTGCAAAGGGCTCCAATTGATAGTAAAATGCAGTCTTCAGCTCTTGAGACAGATGGAGCAGTTTTAATGGTAATTTGAATGCAATGATTGCTTGGAAAGGTTGATCAATACGATACTAAATTATCGTTGGCAGCATAAAAAGACATTACACAGACCCAATAGCTATTAAAAGATTGCGTGGTCACCTTGGTAGGAAAGTAACGGCTGAACTTGAACTTCTTGAGGGTGACAGTCATGGAGTATGTTCCAAAGAAGAGAATGAAGGACATAAGTGCCAGATCTGGGACATACTTGCAGGAATTCCCCACCAAAGATCCCCCGTACTTCAAACACTCCTTTTTACTCAGCTGGCTCCAGTCCAGAGCTGTTACATTCAACTGGGGGGAGGGAATAGTGCAGAGATAAAAATAGGGTAGGGAAATAGAAAGGTGCTTAAATGAAAATGAGTTGTTTTATTCCCAAATAAACAAAGGCATTTGCCATCAGAATTATCACGTTGTAAATACGGCAATTCCCCAACTATAAGAGGCACTTTTCCTGAAGGCCAAATGTATGGGCGTGTCCTATAGCTATCTTAAAAATTAGATTTTTTTTTTCAACACCATTCGAGGAAGATTGATCCGTCAGCCACATAAGCTGAATTTTGATGCACAGATGTGCATTTTTATATTGTCCGTTTTCTTAATTAAAATAATTACCATAATGGGGCAAGCTAGAGGAGGGGGACGTCAATTGGCTGTTAGCATCAAGTGCCTGTTGCAGCTAACAGCAGCTTGTGTTAGCTGAGGTTGTTAAGGCATTTTTTCTTCAATAAAAGAAGCGGGCAGACTGAACCTTCATCCTTGTTCAGACACAGGAATATTTTCAGCTTCGAGCGCATTCAATGTTACAGTGGTGAGGCATTCACTGACCGCTCATAATGTGGGAAATCTGACATACACTTAACACACAACAACTATTTAACGTACGGATATTAACACAAGAAAATATGAAGAGTTTACAAGCAGCGATGAGAAAACCAGGTCAAGAAAGTAAAATCCCTGCCACATTTTGGTTTTAACCACAAGTACTTATATTCAACTTGCAATCAAATGAGCTCATTATCCTGCGGTGGTTAAGTGGAAGCACCTCTGGCTAAAGTCAAACGGTGGCAGGGTTTTTACTCTCTGGACCCGATTTTCCCACCCTCTGTTTACAAGAGATGAGATTTATTATGTTTTGCTGTATTTTTTACATTGTTGCCAAAGTGTTGATGTGTAACATGGAAAATGTCCGAATTCGACCCCAAAATTAAGGCGGCGTCTTACACACAGATGCGTCTTATATTTGGGGAATTACAGTAAGGCACACAAGACAGAGGGGGCGTGAGGATAACGGGATGGATGGTGATAAAGGAAAGAAAGTAACAGTGAACAAGCTCCAATCACAATGAAAGAGTACTTATCTGGAAAAAACACACACCTGTAACTGGCATTTTACTTTCAACATCAAATCAATGGCTCCAAAATAAAGTATTTGATGAAAATAAGCACTTACCCCAGAGACACTAGAGCTGTTATCTGGCATTGGAACTAAACCATTGAAGATCATTGCAGCCACTGTTTGTGAGTTGGAGAGGAGAGGTTGAGGCCGGGGGATTAATGAGACATAAAGAGTAGATGAGGAGGGAAAAAGAAGGGAATAGAAAAGAAATGCACAACATAATGAGAATGCAGCAGAATGCAGCCTGCAGGGCATGCCGTCCAATTAAAAGGGGACTCACTTGTAGGAGATTGCAGCCAAATTGTTTCAGCATGCCAAAAACAAACACAAGACAAATCAGTTACAGAAATCAACGTTTGGACGAATGATTGAATGTTGGACACTCCCCCTGTTTGCAAGTTCCAGAACTAGTTTCACAAATTGTGTTTTTTAAAGCCAAATGACAAATTGTTAGCATCCCCATTCAATATTGGCCAAAATATTAGCCAGCATTTCTACAAAGACTTTAATTTTATTTATTTGTTTGTTTTAGTCTGCGAGAAGAGACCAAAGTGAAGGTGCGCTAGAGCAGGGGTTCTCAAACTTTTTGGAGTCAGGGACCCCTTTTAGAAAGCGAATTCTCCAAGGACCCTCATTGCAAATGTTTGAGTAAAGAAACAATTAAAAAAAAAAAAAACATTTAAGCCAAACATATATGATGTTTTTATTCACCAACAGATTCAATTTGACTACAAATTGTTACTTTTCAGCTAGACTGAAGTAGAAAATAAAAATTGCACGCCTCCTTATAACAAACTGGCTCAATCTTCCCCCAAAAGGTTGCTGCCGATTATTTAGTAAAAACAGCATTATAAAAATAAAATGCCTCTTCAGCTTTGCTGGCTTCATCATCTTGTTAGCAAGCAATTGTAAAGACATTTTGACAAATTTCAAAATGATTAGTTGTTTTTTTTCTTTTTAATATATTTAATTGGTTGACTTGATTGCTCAATTAAAGAGTCATGAATACTTTCACAATTTAATATAAAACAAATTAAATTGGCACAAATTTATATTTTTTCATTATTAACCCAAATTATTTCACAGGACCCCCTGTCAGGCCACGGACCTCCAGGGGTCCGCAGACTGAACTTTGAGAACCACTGGCGGACTAAATAATCGAGCTCTTTGATGATTACTTGGATTGCACAGATTGTCAAATAGATCTATGCAATCCAAGTAAGTTGGTACTAACTAAACGATCAGTGCACTTTTCCCCGAAAGAAGGGATCGACTCACTCGGGTCTGGCGCCAAGCACTCGCATTTGTAAGCGGTGACGTAGTCTGGCTTGAAGTTGGTGTTGATGGGGTAGTATTTGAAGGAGCCCACCATCTTTTTGATTGCATCAGAGATGAAGATGAACGAAATGAGGCTGGAGAAGCCCTCTTCAGTGAATCGCGTCATGTACTTGATAATGTAACTGGCGTCAGTTGCCACCAGGATGAAACACTGCAAGCACGAGTGGATGCCTATCCACAGACGCAGCTCCATGTAATCAATGTTGTTATTCCTTTAGGAGGGAGAAATCAGAGAAGCGGGTGAATGAATGAATGCAATGAGTCAACATAACAAGTCCTTGAGGAAAATCCGCCCTCATAACCACTTAAGAAGGACTTAACAGACAAGGAAAAACAGACACTCGGCCAACTTTTTTGTCTTAAGTTTGACGTGGGGCTGAATGTATAACAATTACTCTAGAGTTTTTCCTTCCCCTTCTGGGAGCTTTGACAGGGGATGCTGTTGTGTACCTTACACCAAAAAGATGTCTCTGTATGACTTCTTTTTTCGAAAGAGGTCTCGACATGACTCCTTTTCATCTGTGAAGCCCTTTGAGACTTCAGTGATTTAGAGTTACACAAATCAAATTTGATTGATTGATTTAAACGTAAGTCAAGTGAAATTCTTCTTCACAATAATATGCAGTGTTGGGAGTAATGTTTTACAAAAGTAATGTAACCAATGTAATGCATTACTTTTTGGTGAAACACTGTATTGTGTTACAAACAAAAAATATTTTACTCTAAAAATGACAGTAAGGCATGTTACGATGCATAATAACATATAGCCCCAAAAATACTTTAGATTTATAAAATAAATTGAAGCAGTTGATAACATGAGTTCATTTGGTTGCCTTGAGATGGCGCTGGTCTATTCTTGACATGGAGAGAACTTTGTTTAGGTCGTTTTAGTTGTGCATTTTTATTTTACATTTCCAGCAATCTAGGCATCATTTACAAGTCCAAGGAAGCAATAATGTCTATTTTGAGCATGTAAGTTAAGTCTAGTTTGTCATTTCACTGGATGTGTAATGAGTGTAATGAGCTACATTTAGAATGTCAAATCCATATTTCCAGGTTTGTTGGTGAGGGTAATGTAAAATTATTACAATAGTAGACTAATGCCTCACATTTCAAAAACAGTAATATTATAATGTAACTTCCATATTTTCCAAACTATAAGGTGTACCGGTATAAAAGCCGCATCAGCAAAATATGAGGAAAAAAAAAAAATCATGGATAAGCCGCACTGGACTATAGGCCACAGGTAATAACTTCAAATCTTCAAGGAAAAAGATGGTATATGAAGTTTATAATGTTTTTTAGTAATTTAATTTTTCACAATTGTCTGCCAACAGCAACATCCTCTCTTTGTTAATTTCCAACATATTAATCGAAAATGGATGGATGGATGGATGGATGGATGGATCTTTGTTAGTTAAAACAGCAGTTCAAAATCAATTCTTCATGGGCATCCTTTTTTTGCCTCCCTTTGTTTGATAGTATATTTGAGTGAACATAACACATTCTACATATACAATTCATATACAATTATAAATACATATGTAAAATCACGTATACTGTGTAGGCTACTGTATACAAAATGTACACATCACAAATGTACCCAAAATGTTATACATTCTCATTAAATTTAGACATACATATATATTTTTTAATAATATATTGTTTTAATTCTTTTTGAGCACAGCGTTTGATTCACATCTTTTCAGTTTTATTTGATAGTTGTTCCATAAATTGACACCTCGAACAGATACACACATTTGCTTGCTGGTGGCTAGCAAAAAACAAACAAAAACAAAACAAAACAAACAAACAAACAAACAAACACAACAAGCCGCTCTGGATTCTAAGCCGCAGGGTTCAAAATATCAGGAAAAAGTCGCGGCTTATAGTCCGAAAAATACGGTAATTACTTTGGAGTGACAGTAATAAGTAATAGATAATTCTTTACAGTTTTGAAGTAACTTGCCCAACACTGATAATATGTGATATACAAGCCCGCTATTCTTAACAATGTCAGTCTGATTATTATTGCTTTTGTGGAACATAATGTGAAATATCCTTCACGACTAACCAATTTTTGGAGTTTGGCTATGTCATGTTTGAGTGCTGAGCTGTGATTGGTCGATACCTGAGTCCCGTGTAAATGTGAGGTCCCTTTCAGTCAACAGCAAGAGGCAAAATGTCCGTTGAGCTTGAAATGGATAAAAACGGTTTCTTGTGGCATGAATATTTCTTATAATATTTTTTACAGAAGAAATTTGTACCTCCCCTACACCGCCCTTGTGCTGCCCGTGAAAGAGTAAATCCATGCTGACCAGGTCCGCGTCTTTTAGTTTAGTTTGGGTTTCGGAGTTGAGAAGGGGATATTTTGCACCGAGTAGGTCAAGTAAACAGCAATATTTCATTTATTAATTACGTTTTATTATAGAAAATGGCAAAGTAGCAAAATGTGTGTTTGGGAGCACATAGCATTCAATTTCAATCACCCACAGGCAGAAGTTTTGTTATGAATACTTGGTACCCACGGGGACTAATTTGATAGGAGGAACGTGTGTCAGTGTGTGCGATCTATAGAGGCTGTTTTGGATGTCAGTAAAGCGCCTTCACTCACTCGGCGACCCTCGTGAGGATAAGCAGTCAAGATGATAGCTGGATGGATGTTTCCTGGCCAGTGGCATTGAATGACATCATATGACATCTCACGCAGTGAGAAGCATGGCTCGCCAACGAGACGTTTTACTTGATAGTTAGAAATGTCAGTGCCATAAAACTCATATTTAATAAGAAATCAAATCGCCAATCTGCCAAATGTCATTAATTTGCATATAATTAACTATGGGAAGTGTCAAAATATGATGACCTGGGTTATCAACTGGTACTGGGCCGCATGGGCCGCACCTGAAATAATGATGTTTTGGAACTGATTTAGCTTATCCTTCATTCATTTGTGCTTTGTTTGGTTTGATCTTTGTTTTTTGGCACTGCCTCTGGCCGCTGTTGATGTTACATTTTTGTTCTAACTCTGCTTTATATTGATTTTATCACTATTGTTCTATTATATTTGTGTGTGATAACTTTTTTTTATTTTAGTAACTGTGTAGCACTTTGGCCAGCCCTTTGAGGTTTTTTTTTAAATGTGCTTTAGGAATAAACTTGACTTGACATTTTGTAGTGAGGAAGAACGGTGTGGCATGAGTAGAGAGCTGTCACTGTCCGTGACACACGTTATTTTGTCTCTGTGAAATCTGGCTCCATGAGTCCCTGTAAATTATACTTTCTATGAAATAATGTTGTCATTTATGACAATACGCTCAAAATTAGTTTGTTGATCTAACAACTTGTGACTGTGGATAAAATGCTAGCTAATCCTAGTTCTTATCTTCAGCATGTTATATAATGCTGCCTAATGTGTATTTAGCTCATTTTGCATTTTCGTTTGTGCCAGGTATTTCCCTTTGATATATATTAGTATATGCAAAGGTTTTATATTGAAACGTACTTATTTGCATCAAATCAACGTTTTTGCGTTGAATTGAAACGTGTTTATAAATCAGTTATATGACTGATTCAATCAAAGTAAAATGTGTACATTTTCGTACATTTTGAGGTGGTAGTATTGTTTGTTGTGCCGGTCCACATGAAAAATCTCAAGCGTTGACCAATCTGTGTGAAAAAGGTTGGGGACCCCTGCTTTAGATATATCAACTTTTCATTGAAAACATTTGGGATTTGGCTCCTTGGTCTGGTCGTCACGTTATAGCTAATCTCCTACTGTCTGTCAATGTTATTACCTTTAAATGTCAACCTGAGTCGCTCCAAAACACTCATGATACAAAAAAATCATTGTCCATGGCACTTGTCCTCATTGGGTTCTTTGCACGAGGGCCGAAACCACCTGATTTGGTGAAAGGCCGTAGAACATTATATCATTATATATAACGTATAACATTAAACCTTTTTGTAAGATTGAGAATACTAATTTGGACACTATGTTTAAGTGTATTAAAGTCTTCCACCACTTATGAGCTGAGCTTTTGCTTCAACAACATTCTCTACAGCCTTGTTAACAGCTGGGCCTGACTGAAAAACAGACCATTCCTTTTATTTGCTCTTTGTGATTCACTTTCACTGTCAGAAAGCCTAAACCCATAGAATTCCAACTAGATTGTCTTTTTAAGACATGTCTCACAATACATGACAACATAACTGCAGTGTTCATTCCAAGAGGATGTATGACTTGTATGCAAGCTAAATCTACATATTACTCACATTCGATCCTCACGAATAAAGCGTTTGAACTTTTGAGTAATATCACCTCATGACTGATCTCCTCCAGAGATGTTGACTCACTTGTGTTCAAATACTTGTTCTTTTTGTGTTATAAACAAATGAAAGGAAGATTAGATTTTTTTCCCAACTTTTTCCACCAATTCTGTCACCTAAACGTGTCCAACTCAATTTAATTTTTGTCAAAATCTTTTTGAGGAACAGTGCAAATTGAGATATGTGCTTGCACAAGTGCGCACACCCCTTTATACCAGGGATGTAGAACAAACATTTACCTTAAGCCTTATTTTAATCAAATGGGGATTCAAAACACAAATGTCACCTTTTAAAGTCCCCGGTTAATCCTGTGATAATTGCTTTTCTTGAGGCTTTTCCTGAAATGTGTTTGCTTTTTTGAAGAAGCCTGAAGGTTTTGCACTAACACTAAATTCCACCATGTTCAGACACCAGTTCCAGATGATTAAAAAAACAGCTCCCACTTACCACACTTTTATACACATCTTATAGTGTTGTGTTCAAGCCACACACACACACACACACACACACACACACACACACACACACACACACACACACACACAGTTGCAAATGGGACATGGTGCAAGGAATTATGAACAATTCAAAAGAAGTGATAGCATTGCAAGACTGGTAAAATGTATCTAAATCAGCTGGGAAACGTTTGGTTGTTTGCTGGAGCCTGAGATCAATATGAGTCATCCACATAGCAATAAAAATGGATGTAGTAAAAATATTTCCAATGGGAATCATCTAAGTAATGAAGAGAAGGCTCCCAGAGTATAGTATGGAAAAGAAGCGATGGTCACCTGACAATTAAAGCATTTTTGTGGCACATTGACACATCACTAAACATGAAAGACCAACCTGCAAAAATTTATTTTCTTTTACTTGACCTGTTTTTGTTGCAAATGTTCCTTTCCTCAAATTCAATTCTTCAGGTGTCAGATTGTCTAAGGGCCACTGTCTATTTTTTCACATTTAAAAAAAAAATGGATATGAAATTAGGTTATGAAGATTGTTGGAGCAAGTTTTAAAGTTGAGGCCATGCAATGTTACCGGCACTATATTTGGCAACAGTTTACAATTTATCACCTGCACAATTGGTTGTTTTTGTACAGAGATTAAGGATAACTCAGAGGGTTAGATATTTTTGAAACTCCATGCACAGAGATGAGTGTAAGACATTTCTGTTATTCACACGCATTCAAATTATTCTCCGAACTGTGAAAAAAGGCTGCAAAAAGTACTGTCCATAATGCCCCTCATTCAGGTGTACTGCAGTGTCATTAGTTGATAAAGAAGCTCACTTGCTGAATTCAAACAGGAGCTTTTCAAAGATTAGGATGGGTCCAGTTGAGCTGAGAATGATGAGAGGCTGACCCCCGAGCAGACAGAACACAGAGCCGGCCAGAGCAGTACCAAGAAAACTTTCCATGACACCCTGTCAGAGAAACAGAGACAGATATAGTTGATTGTGAAATGGAGTAAAAAAATTTTTTTTATACAAAATACAGGTGATATTTGAAGTTAAAATTGTGTGTATGATATGATGGGAGATAAACATTATTGTAATAAATAAAAACTAGGCTTTTGCCCTATTTTTTTGTGTTACCCTAAACCAAATGACAGCCATTGATCAAATGAAGCCAGCAAGGCCTTCCCTGCTGGCCAAAACATACTTAAATAAAATAATTTCCATTCTTTGTACTATCTGAGTCTGAAATATAATATATTTTGAAAAATCTTTTATTTTGAAAACTGACACTTCCATTCGTTTTGGTTGCTTGAGAGCCAATATTTCCCACAGAGTAGTAAAATGAGTAACCCGGGGATTTCACATACCGCAATGCGGCTCCGCTCCGCCCATTGCGTGCGTCTCCGATCCACCGAGTTGCGCCGCGCCGCATCACACATTCCTTGGAAAGTGAAACTACGCGGGGGCGGGGATTATCAACTCGAGTGAAAAAAAAAAAAAACTTCCAGAAACAAACCATGCTCTGTTGTTTGCTTGGATAATACTTCATTTCAAGTATAAGCCTTATAACGTGCTTCTCGGGTCCCCTAAGGCGACCGTAATACAGGGTCTCATTCATGGTGAAGTCGTGAATGCCGTGCTAAAACAGCACAAAACAAATCGAAAGGACAGCACGTGCTTAAATCTTTTTTTTTTCTCTCAGCCTGACTCTCGCTCTTTCCATCACTTGCACGCACGTCAACCAAAAGTGCCAACTACTTCACATATTCATTCGAAACAGAAAACACATGTTAATAAATAAAAACACAACACATGCTACATGTTCAACTGCTGGAGATCGCGAATGACGGCGGTCTATGTTGCAAATTTTCAACATCTTATCCGTGTGAAGCTGGGTTTTCTGCTATGTTGACTGGATATAAGCTTTGGGTGTCATTGTCTCCCATGACTCCTCGTTGGGCCTGGCTTGTTGCAGAAAAAAGCTCAGGCCTGTCATTAAATTAGCCTTAATTTTGAGTTCAAATTTGATGTGTACTCTCGTTCATTTGGTTTGTATTATTTCTGTCTGTTTGTTATTTTAACCCTCTCCCCCAGGCGGTGATAAAATTGTCAAACGTGGAATGGTCCATGGTGATAAAAGGGTTGGGGACCACGGCTCTGTATGACATATCCAATTTCTGCTGTGTTTCCAGTGCTAAATATTATATCAGAGTTTTTCCATTTAAAAAGTTGGATAAAAACTTCTTATCCAATTATATTTCATCTAGATAGCGTTATCGGGTTCCATGAAGTATTCTAGAGAGTGAATAGAGAAAAGGCTGCTCGTTCAGTTTACAGCGCTTGGACCAATGGTCTCATAAGACTGTGACTTCAGGGCTAGCTGGCGTCAGGACTAAACGGAGAGCAGAGTATAGTGAAGGAGAAGGCACCCATGGCCCTATTCATTCAATGATATGCACATCGCCTTAATCGAGTATGAACTCAAGTGGCCTCAAAGTATAAAGAGTGCAAGGTTTTTCTCTGCCAGTCTGAATGGGCTCGCTGTGTTCTTCTCCAGATCCCTGATGTTCACATCATATAATAGAACACTGCAACGAGTGTGATAAGGACCCTGTGTTTTCTGGAGAGGGATTTCATGCACGTCTGTAACATTTTAAGTTTTGTTTTTTTCTCAACATGTGATTTTTGTACTGTATGTGCTGATGTGGTTTTTGCAAGACTACTGACAAAAACTTTGGATGTACAATTGTGCATGGCAAGGGTGAATGAGTTTTGTCACACAGTTGAGCAAGGAAGAGGAAAATTTAGTGACATTCATGAAGAAAGGTCTCACGTGTTGGGACGTAGCCCAAGAAGAGCTACGCGCACACTCCCAAAAACTCCACCGCAGTATCCTGGACAACATTCTTTCCCAGATACAGAATCGATTTCAGGATCAAAACATGTTTAGGTTTCTCTCCCTCCTTGACCCTCAGCACTTTTACACATGCAGGGAACATGTTTTCGCAAGCAGCCTTCTCCAGCTCAATGTAGAGCCATAAAACGATGTTTCATTTTCCTGTTTGGCTGTAACCACCCCTGTGTCCACTGCCTCTTTTGAACGCTCATTTTAGCCTCCATGTCCATAGCAAAAAAAACTTGCGAATGGACAATTAATCCCCAAATAAAATGTTCAACAGAGCCATTGATGTCTTAGGGTTGGATTTTATTTTCAAATACCAAGGCATTGTGCGGTTCCACATTGGTGAGTGCAAACATTTGATTAGGTTTTTGTCATGTTTATTAGTCAGTAAATCAATGGGAGCTAAATTGTCATAAATACTAAAAATAATAGAGTTTAAATGTTCTGGAAATTAAGTGTTGCTAGATAGGCCTATATTAAGGGTGATGCATATGTATAGATTCTTATGCTCTTGTGTCATATTGATGTTTTTATGAGGCATAATAATTCAGTCACTGCATTTATCAAATGACCACAATTTATTAAAGGGAGTATGTGTAGTTTTTCGCATGCGCCAGTGGGCGCTTTTGGAGCATTACGGTAAATGCAGCACCCCCTGCTGTCCGTAGATATAACAGACATGGCGTGCCAGCCCCCATGTAATACAATTTAATGATAACTAGACCAACGTTAAGAACACATTTATTTGTAAGATTTTATTTGAAAGAAATTTAGAATAACTTAATTTATTCATTTATTTATTTTTAATGAAAAACAGTCTAAATCTTACACAGTGTATCAAACATTTTTGTATTTTTTCCAAAACAAGTAATAGTTGACAATCCCGCAAACATGAACCAAATCATGAATGTAGACACACGGAATATCATTAGCAAAATCAAAGCAGATTTTTTTTTTCTAAATCCTTTTACCCTCAATCAGCAAAAGAAAACAAGAGGACATGCGCACTGTTGTACCTGATAATTTTCTGTGGCATCTCCCAGCAAGCCACCAAAGGTAATGGCATTGGTGATGCAGCCCAAGTATATGAAGAGCACGGCAGAGATGGACTGAATGTGGAAACCCTCGTAGAAATCACTAGGTAGCCAAGGCAATTTGCGCTTTATGTCCAGGTACAATCCACCACAGAAACTATTACATAGAGAATACAGCATTAGTATGGCAGATGGTGAATTGTGCAGTCATTTTGTGTAATCAGCAATCCATCCTTCCTCCATTTTATACCTCTTGAAATGTATGTAGTATAGTGACAACATATGGTAAAGCTGTAAGAGATGCAATGCATATTATCATTCATTTTTATTCATTGATTTTAGCATGCAATTTTACATACATTTTCAGAGTTTTATTCGAGAAAAATAAGTCTAAAACAAACTTTTTTTTAAAGCCACGACTCAATATTGTATTACTTTGTAGTCTTTTCACATTTTATTTATTAATTTTTAACTTTATTCATGAAACAATCTGCTGCGCTGAATGCTACTCTCATGCCTTAATTTTCAATCTAGGGACCATTAAAACATGTTTTAGCTCATCCTAAGTAAGATTTTAAAACAAAGTACTGGAATCTCTTTCTTGTTTGTCCAACCTGGCAAATTGAACCACATCCCATTTTCAGAAACTGACATCTAACAAAGGATTTACTTGGCCCTAATTGGTAGCTTGTGGTATAATTTCACACCAGATGGGTGGGCGGACAGAGACTCAGCTATTTGTATAAAAACAATAAAAAAAACAAAACAAAAAAAAAACATAAAAAATAAGTGGTGCAGAACGCAGAATAAAAACACACATCACATTTATATTTGTTATGTCCGTCTGGCTCGTTTGTTAGAAATGATTTCACGTGCTTTGGCAACGTGTGAGCTGTCCAACTGGCATCAGCTGCAGTCATTGCCTCAGGCATCAGACCAAAGTGTTATTAACTAACAAGCCCAAAACAGATGCATGATAATCAGGAATATAAATGTGTAACAATTATTTATGGATTACTTTCAACACCTGACTGAACACGTGTTAGTTGCTTTAGACCAGTGCTTCTCAAATAGTAGGGCGGGGCCCCCTAGTCTTTGTTTTTGTCATGTGATGTAGTTTCTTTTTTTTTTTAAGTTTCAGGCACTTTGATGCACTTGTTTATTTTTTTTCAGTTTTAGACGATGCTGTGACCTGTGTAAACGCTGTACAAAATAACAGTTGTTAAAACTTCATTTATATTGCTTTTTTCTTTTCTTAATGCTGAAAGGGATACAGGTTTAGGTATACTTATACAATTTTTATAGATAATAATCTTAGTTATAGTCAGCACGTCGAGTGAGGGGGGCACAAAACTCTTTCTCTTTCCTTGCGGGGGCTTGGCAAAATGTAAGTGAGAAAAACTTCTTTCGACAGAGTAATGTGTAGTTACCTGAAATTAGCATGGTAGATTGGAGTATTGACTGTGTGATGTTAGCATTTTGAGTGGCTTCAAATGAGTTTTCTTAAAGGTATTCCAAAAATATTGTATGTTGTTTGTATTAATTTTCTGGATAAATTCTGATTGCGCCCCCCTAAAATTAATTTCCAAGATTTGACCCTGTTCCACTGTACTAGCGTACTTCTCAGAGTACAAATCATTTTCAACCCCCATATCATGGAGGCGACTTATAACCGCATAACTCAAAG
Organism: Hippichthys cyanospilos; assembly: GCF_059441005.1. NCBI lineage: Eukaryota > Metazoa > Chordata > Actinopteri > Syngnathiformes > Syngnathidae > Hippichthys > Hippichthys cyanospilos. Next base: position 32,837,098 of record NC_142369.1, on the reverse strand, counting down.
CAGACCAATATTTTCTGTCATGGTTTGTTGGATTTTGGTTGTGGGTTTATTTTGACGGGTTCTGTTCTTTTCGGTTTATATAGTTCCTGCTTCTGCTCCTCTCGTGTCTTGCGTTAGTTTTGATTTAGTCCACCTGTTCGCGTAACCTGTCCTGGTGTGTCCTCCAATCCGCTCCCCCAGCCTATTGTTCTCTGCCCAGCTGCCGTGCGTTTGTCCAATTAGTTTGTGTGTGTATTTAAGCCAAGTTTTCGTTACAGCCTGTGTCGTCTTGTTTCATGTCTCACCCATCATCTGTCAGCCCTGTGTTTTCCTGCCACCTGTCCGTTAGTGTTTGTTTTTTGTTTTGCTAGCCTGCCAGCGCCCTTAGTTAGAGTTTTTGCCACCCTGTTTTTCACGCTTTTGGTCCCGTTCCTTGTGTTAAGAAATATGGATTACATGAAGCCCCTGCCTTGAAGCCTCCCTGCTTTTGGGTCCTCCACCTCTGCAACCACGCCAGCCTATCTCCCCGCCTCACACCCCTGTGACAATTTTCCACATATCTGTGTTTGAATAACATTAACTCACATAAGAAATAAGTAACATTATGTAATTTAAAAGGCTTACAATTATGATATAGACCTCTAATTACATATAGTATGAATGTGTTTTACCTCGTTTGCATAGAACATTACAAAAAATGCACTTTTGTCAAGTGTCGCCTAATTGCCTCTGTGTTGTCAACAATGAGGCTGCATGGGTAATTTTTTCTGCGAACTTTGAAAAGGAAACGCACTATGAAAAGGAAAATATGGCTTGACTTGCCTCCTTCAGCCCTTAGACATGGGCTTGAACAAGTCGGCACGAAGGTTGGCAGGTAGGTGGGGGTGGGGGTGGGGAGGTGGGGGGCAACGAAGGGTAACCTTCCATGTTCTGATCTCACAACACTGGGTCAAGAACATCCCAAGTAAGGTGAACATTAGTTTAAGGATTTGAGTCACATTGCCTCTCAATTGCCCCCCATAAACGCAACAGTATGTTATTCGATATACAATGAAGAAATTCATCTAAAAGTACTGTAATTTTGTCATTTTAATGACACACATTATGTGTTATCATTGGACAGCAATGATCTATGTAACTACATAATTCAGTGGTAGACTTATAATTGTGTTTTTTTTTTTTTTTGGTAAAATGAACCGAAATTGAAGAAAAAAATTGGGTCAACTTATATGCGAGGTTGACTTGTACTCAGAGATATACGGTACTCTACTGTCAGTGTTGTTGTGGTGCGTAGGAAGGTAATGCAATAGTATTGCACTTTAAACCTACAGCCGCAACAATTAATTTATTATTGAGTTATCACCTCTGGCAATTAAAATCAAACAAACTAATTGCCAATCAAGTCACTGTACCTTTTTTACTGTTTATTTTCTAACAAAAGGATTGCATGCTTAATCAGATTAATATTACTGTTGGTTTGTTTTTTTGTAAAGTGGGGCTGATTTATAGATAAATATGACAGTTTGAGAAAAAACAGATGACTGAACAACATTTTCGTCCCCTCAGAGTGACAACTTTAGGAATGCACCGTCCAGTGAAGGCCAGTTCCTCTCCCAGTTCATGTTGCGCTGGCATTTCCTCATCTTCTGCCAGGCCTCCTCCTCCACCTGCTGTACCGTTCATCTGTCCCAACTCATTTAAGGAGAATACAGACTTCCTGAGGACGGGAATCAGAATGACATACATTACTAGTTTAAAATGTTTGCGTCGAGCAATTCACGGCAGAAGGTCGAACTCCAACCTTTTGTCTGCCGAGGGAACTTTCTTAGGTGGCTCGATGCGGATTTTGGGATCCCATTCCCCCGGCGGTAGCACAATCACCTCATCCAAAAACTCATCTATGCCTGCAATGAGATCCTCACGGTCTCTGGCTTTGTAAGCTACATCGCTGAAGAGCTATGATGGAAGGACAGAGTGAGAGTTTAGCATTTCATTTGCCACATGTGTTGATTACACTGCAGTATCTTATAAAAGGTTTGATTCATTTTCTTCCTCTGTTGCCATTTGGAGACCTGCTAAACATAATTTCTGCAAGCCATATTGACATTTCCAACCCAGCAGGATTTCATTCAAGAACACCTGCCAGTCACTAGCTAATGATGCGCCCGAGGCTTTGAGTCAAGTGCAGTGGAACATCACTCAGTAAAGGCATTAATGATAGGGTTGACCAATTGAAAACATATTTAGTCCATTTTCATAGTGTCCATTATGTCTTTGTGAATAGTAGCTGCCCACAATATAGGAGTCTGCCCGATGAGATTCTTATCAAAATGGAACAAGCGTGGCTCTCTCACAAAGCGATCTTTGACATGTTAAATCACCAGTCTGAAGACAGGCATGTTTTCCCCAGAGCGACAGCACGTTCACTGATTTTCTCCCATCAGCACTAGCAGCTTGGTGTTGGCTCTCCCCCTCGGCTTCAATGTGAGACCAAAGGATGACTTTTACAAGCCGCATTGAGAGGCGCTTTCATAACATAGTGAACACGTTTTAAGAATGTTTCACAGAGAGGGCGGTATTTAATCTACGTAGTTCGAAATTATTTTAGGAAGATTTTCCCACCTTGTGAAAAAGGTGGAAATTTTGGTTTCCACCTTTGTATACAAATTGATCGACAACAACAGGAATAGCGTTCAATCGTGTCTTCTTCTTCTTTTTTCCTTCGGACCCGACTCTCCTTGCTCTGAGCAAACCAGTAACAAATATTCATACAGAACAGAAAGCAAATGGTTCCTACTCAACACAACAGAAAACTTCAGCATGTTTACAAAACAAAATACAACACATAGCAATGTATGCAAATTCCAAATTAATTCACAAACACATACCACTTACCTACATGTAAATGAATGCAAATACTGTCCCTGCTGTACAAGATATTCTGTTGTAATTGTGACTGATAATACTACCGATATTTGCACATCAAGTTGTCATAAATGTATTGAAAAATATTGATATTTTACAGTTGGGCAAGAGTTATCACATATTTTGATACTGCAATTTCCTATGAAATGACAATGTATCTTGTTCTACCTTTTAAAACAATGTTTTCCTTCTTTTTATTTAAATACTAAAAAACACTGTACAGTTTATACCTAGCTTCAAGAAATAGCAGTTGTCCACATGCTTGTGGAAAAAGGCAAGCTCCTTACAAATCAAAGCTTAATAAATGTAAACAAAAAATTATAATAATAAAAAATAAAATTAAATAAAATACAGTCTGCCTTTGTTACTCTGTCTTGCAAAGATGACTAAAAAATATTATGATTCTTTGCACTTCTATCGATTGAAACAGAAGTCATTTTTAATGAATTCAATCAAATAGTTTTGAATCGAAAATTATTGAGAATCGAAAATCGATTCTGATCGAATCGAGACCTCAAAATGTGAATCGAATCTACTCGTGACACGGCCAAAGACTCCCAGCCCTAGTAATTACTGTGTTAATTATCCAGGTTATATCCAAATAGATTTTCAGGTTTCTGCCAGTACGATAGTAAGGCTCAAAGGTAGCTGATATTATATTGCTAATGCCAAAACATAATTATCCCAATCCATTTTCAAATGAACTGTTTCATTTGTATCATTTCTTGTTGAAGACGGCAAGTATAGTTATTTACTCGCATTCTTCTACAGACATACCCATCAAAGCTGACTGAGAGAAAAGGGGTGATTGGTGGAATAAATGTCAAGTCCTCTACATTAGTGGTTCTCAAATTGGGGTTAGTGGATCATTCACGGACTGACTGCAGGGGTCCGGGAAATAATTTGGGCGTTTCGGAACTGATGTAGCTTATCTTTTAACAGTTACAGATTTGTGCCTTGTATGGCTTAGTCTTTGTTTTTTGTTGCTAGTTGATAGTGCATTTTGTGGTGGGGAACAGTTGCTGCAGTCGGCGCGCACATGTTGCTCCTTTTTGTGATATCTGGCCCACGAGTCGAGTTGTGTTTTCTTTGATGGAATGTTACCATTTATGCTAACATGCCCAAAATTAGTCGTTTGTTGGACCAACTTGTCACTGTAAATGGCATGCTAGCTAGTTTTTATCTTCAGCTTGTTATACTGTTTAGTGGTGCCTTGTACGTGTTTAGCTCATGAGCATTTTTGTTTGTGCCATGTATTTGATAATGTTAGCCTATGCAAATGTTTTGCATTGATAATCATACTTGTTTGCATCTAATTACCGTTTTGTATTCAAATTGAAATCGAAAAATGTATTTGTAATTCAGTTATGTGAGGGATTTAATCAAAGCAATTTATGTACATTTAATAATATATATATATATATATATATATATATATATATATATATATATATATATATATATATATATATATATATATATATATATATTTGCATATGGGACTTGCATTAGTTATGTTTGGTGTATTTTGTTTTCTTTAGTTTTACAATATACTGTAAATGAGTGAGAGCACACCTAAGTCAAAGAAGAGTTACACTCTTGCTGTCTGTCTACCTAGATAAAAGCCCTTGCAACATCTAGGATGTGCGAAAATGTTTTTAATCAAAAAAAGATATACATATTTGTGTTCATTTTACTTACTATTAAATTGTAAAAGTAATCATGACCCTTCAATAAAACAATATATTCAACCAGTTTACTTAATATTTTTAAAGAAAGTTGCAATTTTTAAATTTGTCCAAATGTGTTGTGTCTACAGTTGCTTGCTAACGAGGAGATAAAGCCAGCAATGCTAAATCGGCATTTTATTTTATAATGCTGTTTTTGACTAAATAATTGGCAGCAACCTGTTTAGGGGATATTGACCCGGTTTGTTATAAGGAGTGCAGTTTGCATTTTTTATTTTCTAAGCTTCAGTCTAGCTGAAAATACTAAATATGTTTGTTGTCAAATGTATAATGTTACTGAATAAAAAGGGCACTTATGTTAGGCTTAAATTATTTTTTTGTTTTATTTTGTCTCCGTAAACATTTGCAATGGGAGTCGCTGACTCTAAAATGTTTGAGAACCCCTGCTTTATATCATATAAGCAGACAAAAATACATGGAATGAGCTTACGGGTGTTTCCGGCCTCAGTCATAGTTTGACTTTTTTTTCCCTCTTTTTTAAATAAAACTTCCACTTTCACTTTTCACTGCAGTCAACTTTGTTTCTATTCCAGCATGTAGTTGAAATGTAAATGCAATGCAGTATAGTCAGTATGTGTGAAATGGATATTAAGACTGACTGTGTGAAGTGTATATAACGCTTTGCAGACAAATTCCAATCTCCCCCCACATGCAGCTTTCTACCCACGATCCTAATGAATGAACACTAAAAATCATTTGGGTGGGTCATTAATTTTTAATAACACTTAAATCACACTTTAAACCTTTTAACCTCTTAATGATTAGAGTTAAATTGATCCTTGTATGTAATCACCACAAGGTGATTGGACCACACATTTAAGTTTGTAGGATGGGTTGAGTTTTGTAGTTAGTATGCGTCATGCGTGCTTTCATGAAATGAAAATTAACAGATATTAACCTCACCTTCATGAAGTATCACCTTATTGTGGGGTTTGTGCATTCCAATTATTCTAGAAGCATCAGTAAATTGTCTGCAGCTGCCCACAGTGTTCTAATAAGAACTATGATTGGACCACGTTTTCTCTTGCCCGGACAGAGGTCACCAGGGCCTGGAGGTGGAGCTCAATGAAGAGCCCTTGATGTCCAGGCCATCAAGTAACTGTGGAAGAATAAACTGTTGTTTGAGGCAAAGAGGGTTGTGTGCAGATGCAGTTGGGTGGCAGCTGTAATTCGGGACTTTGGCGATCCCATCCTTAAAAAAGCTAGCTCTAGCTAGCATGGAAAGAGCCTGAGTTGATGTATGAAGTTGCGTTCTGCGTGATGAAGGTGAGCTTGGTGTGCTGCTTGTAAAATCATTCCATCACTGGTACATATGCAATTGTAAATATGATTAAATGTTGATGAACTCTATGTAGTCTGTTATCCTTTTGATTGCTGCCATTGTGGCAGAGAGCTGTGTTTCGCTATATATACCCAGAATAAACCCAGGAATAGATTTTTTTTAACTATGACAAAACTTCTTTGCATTTGATGGACTGTATAGAACTTTGCAACACCTCCACATCATGCAGTGGCATTTCATATTTTGAATTGCCACATAAACAGTGGATGAGCCTCTTGACTCGTAAAATGTTACAGCAGAACCGAACACTCTGCGAGAGACTTGCACAGTTCAGTTAATCTGTGCCTCTTGTATTGGAAAGGCAATGAGGCAATATGGTTTCATGCTGTTGGGCTAATAGAAAAATGGCATCACTGTCTGTAGGGAGATTGGGAGAGAGCTCTCCCATTGGGCATTCCCTTATTCCGCTGGGGGTTTCTAATGCTCAAGCGGGCAATGACAGTGAGGTTGGAGCAGGAGATCGCCAGGCGGATCGGTGCGGCATCCGCTGTGATACGGACACAGTGTTAGTCTGTTGTGAAGAGCTGAGCACAAAGACGGATACGAAAAGAAATGAGTTCCCTCCGCTGGTTGTCTGGTATTTCCATTAAAGATAGGGTGAGAAGCTCAGGCTCCTGGATGCCCCGGTGAGGTGTTCTGGGCATGTCCCACCAGGAGGAGACACCAGGGACGGACCAGAATGCGCTGGAGAGACTATGTCTCTCGACTGGCCTGGGAATCCCCTCAGACAAGCTGAATGAAGTACAGTAACAGGGAAGAGGGAAGTCTGGGCGTTCCTGCTAAAGCTTCTGTCCCCACAACCTGACCTGACCCCAAATAAGCGGTCGATAATGGATTTGTTGGCTGCACTACTTCACGAGCAAACAGTATGCAAAATGACTGACATGAATTTGCATATTGAAGCTAGCTCATTGATTCAAATCATATCTAATAAAGTACAAGGACTGTGATAAGAACTAAGTTCTTTAAATGCAGAAAGACAGAACTGATAAACTTCATCTAATAATTGCTGAGGTATTTGTGACCCAAAGTGATTCAAAAATACTTAAGTTTTAGATACTTAAAAGCTAATTTTCATGAAATCCTGATTTTAGGCGGTATAAAACAAAGGTTATTTTAACAGTGTAACATTGATATTTTGACTTGTGTTGTTTTTCCTATTGTAGCTTTAATAGCTGTATACAACATTCAATGTTTATTTTCAAAAGTGACAAATAATTAAACATTTGTCCTATATTTTTTCTCTGCCATGAAGTCACGTCGCTTCATTTGATTATATTTTATAGCCATTTCTTACAGTATTCAATGCCATTCTCTCAAACAGCCTTTGTACTTTTGCTACACAATGCCAGATAACTCCCCAGAATTTTTCAAAAGTATTTGAAAAATACTTGAGATGTATATCACAAATACACTGTATTTCAATAAAATCAAAGAAAACAAGAATCAAAACATCATTTTGTTGAGACCACCTTTGCTTTGTGTATAGCGTGCATAGTGTAACAGCATATTCTTACCTCTAACTTAGGAAGGAAAAACTATCAGTTTAAAAGTTCCTTCTAAACTTTAGAATCTAAAGTTTTGTTCTCATTGGTTTAGGTTTGGCAATTAATAACAGCATCATTAAGTATTTTTCAGCTGTACAACATTCCAGTCACACTGTTGAACTAATTCTTTCTGCTGCTGATGAACTAAAAATGAAAACAGATTTTTTTTTTACGTAATAGAACCTTGGCATCATTTTCAGTTGTGGGCAGTATATCACATATTGTATCTCAGAGGGTAGTGTGTTTCCTATTGCATGCCACAAACATCGTAAAATCCCACTACTTACATCATCAACCATCAGAGTTGCTATGGCTCGGCCTATCTCGTTATATGACTTGGCCTTTCCCTGAGGCCCCAAGAGAATGAACAGGAATCTGTGCAGTGATGAAACAAATATGAGGTATCTGCAGTGGAAAACATCCGGTACGTGAAAATCACACAATATAGGTTATTTCACCTGGTGGGCACAGGTACCTCTGTCAGACCTCCAAGTGTTGTAGCTTGGGACAAGCGAACAAAGGCAACAAAGGGTTTGCTGAGGAAATCCACTTCTCCCACCAGAACGTTGGAGGCCTCAGCATCTCTGGGTATCTTCTTCATGAATTTGTTTTTCAACTAATGATGATAAAGACATTGGGGTAAGGCAATGTCTGATCACATATGAATCAGAACAGATAAAAATAATAAGGAAAAACATTATCGTCCAATACATTTTTTATGGAGGGTAGCAGACACCCTTGACTCAACATTTTCATTCTTAATACAAGTCACACAATTTTTTCAAGATTTTGGTATTTTCTTCTATGCGATTTCTTCCTGGGGTGATGGGGGCGGTGAGAGGACCTTTAAACTCTTTCAGTGCCATGCATGAAAATTCTCGTATTTTTAAAATAGTAATACAATTCTAGAGAATAATAATTCTCGCCATATATATATATTTTTTTATGGAGGGTAGCAGACACCCTTGACTAGTGCTTAAGTAACATTCAGCCAATTGAGCACTGTAGTGATAACTGTGACATGTTTGGCATGTTTCCATACATACAACACAGATATGACTTAATTGTAATTCTAAGTAAGGAATGGAAATCAATTTTTCATATGACAGCACCCGATATTCTGAGTGAAAATACTAAACATACTGGCACTCTAGAGCAGTGGTTCTCAAATCGGGGGACAGTACCCCTGGTGGTACTTGAAGGAACTCCAGGGGGTACTTGAAATTTTTACTAAAACAGACAAACATGCAAATATCCTTTGAAAAAATTATTGAATGGTTCAGGGAAATATAAGTTGAAATAAATGTTTTATGTGCAGTAGGTTATCAAACTTCATTATTTTAAAAACTCACATTCTTCCCCATACTAGAATGATTCGACCCAATCATGTGACACCTATCGTTACTTGTCAAGTTAACAAATTTTTTATGGGAACAGATCTCTACTATTATCCTAAAAGAGGACACTTTAAGTTGAATATTTGAATTTTGACAAATGTTTATTCATAATTTTGACTTTTTGAGAACTTTATGTTAATTTTTTTTTCTGGATAAATATTTATTAATCATGAAGTTAATTATTTATTTTTGAGAACAGATCTTGACTATAATCCCAAAAGAGGATGCTCTGCGGACACATATTTCTCTCACATTTCTCTGGACACATATTTATTCATGATTATTTGTTTTTGAGAACAGGTGATTTTTTTTTTGTGGTCAAATATTTACTATTAATTAAGTTATTTCTTTTTGATAATAGATCTCTTCTATGACCCAAAACGGGACATTTTATGTTGATTATTTTTTCGTGGACCAATACAAATGAAGTTTGAAATGTTCTGAAACTTAATAAATCAGACACTGATGGCATGTTTGAGTTTTCTTTTTTGTTTGTTTGTTTTTAAACCAGAAAAGCTTTGCACTGGTTCAAGGCTACTAGGCTGAAAACAAATTTCACAGGGGGTTCATCACTGAAAAGTGGTTGAGAACCACTGCTCTAAACCTCCCTAAACCTAACCCAAGGCCCAGGGGCCAGATCCGGCCAGCAACATCATTTTATGTGGCCCGCGAAACGCCAATTATGACTTCAAGTTTCTGGCTAAAATACCAAATTTTCAAGTTGTCTTCAACTTTTACAATTTGTTTTTGTTATCAAGGCTTCTTTTTGAACCGTTTTTATTGGCCTCTGATATCAAAACGTGTGACGATCATATTTAAAATTTCTTTGACTTCACTGTCGTAACAGCCCTTCGACAAAAACTTTAACTAGGTGGCCCATGATAAAAATGAGTTTGACACTCCTGCTCTAGAGGTTTTCTTTTCTGATAAAGCTTGGCACGGCAAGAGTTTATGATGCATGTTTGCTGTTGTGAACAACACACACCACACACAAAGACACAGATCAAACACATGCAGTGAGATACGTCAGTCATGTCAGTTTATCATGCACTGAGCTACTTAGAAGAGTCGGGACCTCGTCTTGAAGATGCCATCTGCCTGAACAAAGAAACTCATTTTCCTACACACCAAACGTTTCTTTTGCCAAAATGAGAAATGTACCGGTCTGGTAATTTACACCTTTGTTGGTGCTTTTATTGCTCCTTTAACTATAATAACATGTAACTCATCAGTTATGTCAAAAAATAAGAATACTCATCTTAAACGACGATCACTGTTGGTATAAACAACTTACAACTACAATTTAGATTAAATTAAAATTATTTAATTAAAACTGAGTTGAAAAAGAAGTGAGTGATGGAAAGACCAAACAAATAAAAATACTTTAGCATAGAGGCAGCAAGTGAAACTTGAATAAACAACCATAGCTCACAATTTAAGGCAGGGGTCTTCAATCCTGGTCCTCGAGGGTCTCCATATTTCTCCATGCTACAAGACACCTGATTCAAATGTTCAAGATCGTTATCCAGTTTCTGCAGATCTTGCTGATTGTCTTGATCATTTGAATCAGGTGTGCTGCAGCCGGGAGACCTCTAAAACATCCGGGAGACGGGCCCTCGAGGACCAGGATTGAAGACTCCTGATTTAAGTGGAGCATATTGGTCTTTGGAGTGTTTGTGTGGCGATCTATAAACACTTGACCACAGCTGCCCTGAAGTTGAACATCCCGTGCTCTGAAAGGAATCACAGCATCTACAGAAGTCAGCAGTACCTCTAAACAAGTTACTTGATTTATTGCTCATGGCTTTAAATAAATAAGTAAATAAATTTACTCATGGCATAGAAACACTTTATTTGAGAAGCACATTGACCTGTATATTTGGATGTAAATATGTGGCAAAAGTTTGGCAGCATAATAACACTCAAAACGTAAGAGCCCTGCCAATAACCCGCAGGCGGAATTTGGAGCGCCATGTGAAGGCCAAGCACGTGGACAGTAGGATCCATTTTTTTTTTAACCAGCTGAATATTGACAGAGGCAATTCAGGAAACTATCCATTGTCCACTGCCACATGTGACCAAATAGATATCTGTAAATACAATCAGCGTCCCCATCTCACATTTGTATGATTATGTTAATATTTTAAATATAAACATTTTAGTGACAATTTACCATGTGATGATAAAAACTGGAATATAGACGAATGATGATGTGTATGTAACAATATTTTCTACCAATTTTATAATAGAAACAAGAATAATAACACATATGTTTATGATCGATTTCTTGGTTACAAGGCAGGTAGATGCGTGTATTAGTTTTCTTTCTTCCTACATTTCAAATAAATACAATGTTTAGCACACTCAGATGATCAGAATGTTATGCGACCTTAGCATTAAGACAATCTGACAGGAAACTAGCATTACCACCAGGCTTACAAACCGAGGAAGTAAATCATTGCACCTGGTCTCACGTCTCATGTAGATGGCTGCACACAGCTTCAATTAAACAGCAGAACTGCCAATGAGACAAAATCATGTATATGCTATACTTACTTTTTAAAAATGTTTTGCTAGCTATGCTACAAAAGTTACAAAGTCCCTGAAAAAGATTCCTTATTTATTATCTGCGATGCTTTTACCAAAACACATTTACATTGTTTTGATTTGATTCTGTTTGTGTAAGTATGTGTCAGTGGGTCTAAGGCACTTTAATGCGAGTCCAAAAAATGATTGTGTTATGTTTGTCTGTGCGCACTTTCTAAAACACCGGCTGTCATTTTCAAAGACTGATGACGCTGAAAGTCTGAGCTGCTTCTCAACACCCTCATGAAGCATCAATTCAACACATGCAATGAGATATTAGGTCGTAATCTTAACAATAATTCAAAGCGGCAAAGTGGAAAATTAATGTTAGAGCAATATGCTTCCAGGCAGAAAATATATATGGCATTGTAAAGGAGATGTAGAAAAAATAATTAAGCCATCAGTCATTGTGTGGGATGAAGAGCTACAAATTCTCTGCTCCGTGGAAATGTTAAAACATGAGTTTTATCACATTTTATTATTTTCAATATTCACTACCTGATCTGCGTTATCCATATGTGCCGTTGCCCCCAGATAGTATGACATTTCCTTCTTTAAAATACTGTTTCATATAAAACGCAAAAGAACTTTGAAATTGAATGGGACTGCTGAAAGTTGAGAAAAAATGTAGAAAAGAACTTAAGATCGAGGGATTCAAGTTATTAAGATGTTCAATTATTTTTAGGATGAATATGGACAAGCACGAACATATGATGAGAAAGAAGATGGAAGAAACACTTTTGGGAACCATTAAATTGAAAAGTTGTAAAGAAAGAGGATGTAAAACATATCAAGTCAGTAATGATTAGGAGAGTCTCAGGATGATGAAGAATGGTATGGCATTTGGTTCTGTGGCTTGTGATGATCAAAAAAATAAGAGAGAAAAAAAAACTGAACAGTGGCGCTACTGGTACTGATTTCGAGAGGTGTAGATAATGTGCAGACCTTTAAAAATTGCAGATGGATGGGGATCACATTAAGAATATTTGAGTAGTGGAAGCCAGGCTAAGGAACAAATAATAATTTGTCATGGAGAAACTACTTTCATGTAATTTTATTGGAAAAGTACAGCATAAGCAAGAAAGAGCTGCACTGAATATTTAGGGATATAGAAAAAACATTTGAAAAGGTTTAAAACTACGAAGTGTGTAATGTAATCCTATGTAGTAGAACGTCTAGAGCATAGGTGTCGAACTCCAGTCCTCGAGGGCCGGCATCCTGCATGTTTTCCGGTTTTCTTTCCCCAACACACCTGATTCAAATGATTAGCTCATTAGCAAGCTCTGCAGGAGCTTGAAAATGATCCCAATCATTTGAATCAGGTGTTTTTGAGGGAAAAGTTTGAAAACATGTAGGATATCGGCCATCGAGGACTGGAGTTCGACACCTGTGGTCTAGAGTGACAATTACAATTTGTCGTGAGAACAAGGAATTACAGTAATCCCTTGTTTTTCACCCCCGCGATAAGTGAAAAACCGCAAAGTAGCATCTCCCCCCCTGGAACTTTACAAGCATGTGTGTTGTGGCTACGAGAAATTTTTAAATGTGAAAAGTATTTATACTTTACATATTTAAGACAAATATTACTGCAGTACACATATGTACTTAGACCTTAAATTATTAAACCTTATACAGTAACTGTACTGTTGTGCCTTCCTGTTGCCATTCCTTTGGCTGTAGTCTCACAAACTATCTATATTAGCAGCGCCCGGAAGTCTAATTTGAGCGAAGCTTGTAGCTGACCACACTTGATAACAATTAGATTTTACACTTGAAATTCCAATTTATTTCAACAGAAATCTAGTTGAGAGATTTACAATGCTCTGCTACAGCATTGTTGTCCTCTCTCCCTTTGCTCCTCGCAGCGTGTGTAAGTTTCATGAGGCAGACGGGCACTCCTCTCTCGGTCTTACTTTGTATCTACCTAAAAAGCGTGTTTGAGTTTCATGAGGGAGACTGGCACTCCTACGAGACGCGTAATTGGCTCCCGGCGCGACCATCAACCAATGAGGGCCAGAGTTGTAATCAACCCCAATTCCTGCCATCATTGGTCAATGGTCGCACCGGAAGCCAATCATGCGATTCACTGAAGACACAATGGAGGAGGCACAAGGTAGCGAGAGATCACTGTACTTGTTGCAGTGACACCATCATGGGAGAAGATAAAGAAGATGAGCATTGTTGTCATTTTTAAATATTCTGTTAAAGTGTACAAAGTGGTCTGTGCTTGTGTTTGAGTATTTTCTCACCCAATGTAAAAGCATCTGTGGTGACTGCAGACTTTTAAATCATACTTCTAAACGCGTTAAGGACTTACCTGGTCTGTGCTCGGAGTATCTGCAATGTCATTCATACTCCTACTCTGAGCGTGACCTGCTGGGTGACACCAACGACAACAACTTAATTATCTGCTTAATGTTTTTATTAAATTCTCTTTTACAGGTAAGTATAACATAGTGATGAAAAAAGCATTCAAACCCAGCGATACCGCGAAGGCCTGAGCTCAGATTCAAAACCCTCTGCAGCACATCAAACTAAAATAAAAAAATCCATAAACCAAATTATTTGTATAGAGGTTCATGCATGCAGATGGGCTAACGGATACTGGCATGGACAAAACTAACAACTCCCATATGGGGCATGCAAAGAAAGCATATAATATGCTCACAGCCGGAATTAGGTCTGTTGTAGTAGTCTATTACAACATATTAGTGAGGGAGCTTCTCTGTCTATGCTCTTGGTTAATTAAGCTGTCTCTCCTGCAAGTGGAGCTCAATTCTGCCTGATATGAGCATAATGTACCCTTAATGTAAGTGTACAACTCAGTTGGCCTGTTAATGTGTCAGGAGTGTGACATGTAATGTACTCTTGGACAACTTCTGTTGTGAAATTAATTAGGATGAAATTCAGACTTGCTTGCACACTGTAAAACCCCACAAAAAGAAAGTTTGCTTAAAAGTCTGCAAAATGTCAGGTACGAGCACAAATCTCGCGAGACGCGACTTCACGTCTTTGCATGAATCTTTCCTTTAGATTCGTGGATCTGATCCTTTGCATTTGAAGATCTGAGCCTTTGGATTTGAGTTGAACATGCAAATTGAGCTGACGTCACGCCAAGCTACCAGGTAAAGTCAGTCGATCTGCGAATCATCAACACGCATATGTCTTTTTGACCGTGATCTTACTCCGTACATCTACAGGTGATTGTTTGTGAATGTCTAATTTATTCGTAATTTATTATATGAAATTGGACTGACAGGCTTATGACCTGTGACTCCAAATCCATATATTGTTTGAAAAACGTAAACACAAAACACATTAAAAATGGGTCCATCAAAATGTTATTCTAAGCAATTACCGACCATATAACCACAAAAATAAATAATTAACACTATAAAAATATTTTTTGTATTCAATCTATTTCATAATAGGATTGCACTTCAGCGTGTGTGCATCAAGACAAAGTCAGTGTTTATTTCTCCCAGCAGAGATCATTAGCTGTTACAGAAGCTGCCCGAAATGGCGTTGTCTGACAATTTTTTCTGCTTTACGCATTCGTGGCACGAATGACTCGCAGATCGACTGACTTTGCCTGGTGACTTGGCGTGATGTCATTTCAATTTGCATAGTCATCTCATACAAAGGCTCATGGCCACGAATGCAAAGGATCAGATCAACAAATCCAAAGGAGAGATTCATGCAAAGACGTCCAGTCGTGTCTCACGAGAGACGTGCTCATACAAATGGTGCAACACGGATGTCTTGCGAGAGTCGTAATCATATACGAATGGCGAAACATGCATCTGTCTTTTTGACACCGATCTTACTCCATTGTCAGGCATGTGAGAGATAATCTATAATATAGTATAGTCGACTCTATAATACTTGGAAAACTGTAGCAGATCATTGTGAACTAAGTCATAAGCAAACACTCACGCAGGCGGCCATAGCTGCCAGACTGCTGTTTGATTCTTAGGTCCTCTGTGGATCGGTTGTAGTTGGGCACCGGCACCGGGCCCGGTGCTCCTCTGGGCCCCACTGGGCGAGCTGACATGCAAAAGACACAAACGAAAAATGAGCTCCGGTTTGATGCTCCGTGGCACGTCTAGTAACTTGCACCCGGGATACCGTGCGGAAAATTGATAACTAGCATGTTATCACAAGTTAATAGACTCGCTGGAGATATGTAACGCACAGCAATTAACAGTTTTGTTTTTCATTTGCTTTATTTTTCAGTCAAGCGGTAACTGCAGTACTCACAGGTGGCTGAGCTAGACTTTCCCATGTCAGCTAGAGAGCGATGGATTGGTTTCTTAGTCTGGTGTCGATGTTTCCTCAGTAAAACAAAACTGATCTTCTCTCGCAGCTCAGGTAAGATCATTCCTTCCTCTATCTGTCGCTCAATTATGTCATCTAGAAAAACGGACACAACCAGACATTAAGTTAGAATAAAAGCAGGCAAACTTTGTTTGACTATGCAAGATAAATATACACACATATAGAAAATATGATAAAAGTGTGGACGTTAAGCTGCGATAGCAATACTTTTGGGAGTCACAGAAAAGCAAATTTTCCAAGGACCAAATTTAAACCATTTTGGTCATCCATTGCTGTTCTCAATAATTCCATATTTCATGTACATGGTCATCTTTGTATTTTCTTTATTTGGAAAGCCTTTACTTTGTCTTTTCCTCACTAAACAAAGTGGACAGTCTTACAAATGTATCCATTGCTAAATAAATAGCAACTCAAATTTAAATTTAATTTATAACGCACATTTAAAAAGACCATCATCAACCAATGGGCTGTACAATGAAATAACAGTGCAAATAGAAAAATAAAGCACCTAAAGACACAAAAAACAAAAGGTCAAGCTCTTTGATGATGGCTTGGATTTTACGGGTCTATTTGACAAATTTCAAAATTATTTCTTATTTAAAAATATATTAAACTAGTTGACTAGACTGCTTTATTAATGAGTCGTAAATACATTCACAATGCAATATAAAATAAAATGAAATTAACAGAAATATACATATTTCTATTAATAACCCAAATTATTTCACGCACCCCCTGCTGTCAGGCCAAGGATCCCCGGGGGTCCGCGTACCCCACTTTGAGAACCTCTGTTTTAGACCACTTCAATTTAAATGAGCTGAAATGAAGTTGACGTAGTGCCCCGTGTTATTGTCAGCCAGACTTAAAGGCTAGAAATTAGTGTAGGTATTCCATCTGAAGTAGCCAAAAAAAGACAGGAACCATCATTTATATCTCACATATGTGAAATGTCTTTCCAGCACAGATGACTGAAGAACAGAACCAAATGTGCATCTTATTAGGGATACAATCACAAAATAAATATATCTTGCTCAAACAGCTCCTGCATTTTTTTTTACATCACAAAACAATACAGTTTATTTAGATTCATGTTCTGAAAGAGGAGTCCAGAACCCACTAAACTTCCAACTTTTCAATGGAATGAAAATACATTATTACTACTATAAATGTAGTACATTTAGACAAAAATGTCTGAAGTGATTGCTGCACTCCTTTCCGCTCAGAGGTATCAAAGCGCTTGATTAGAAGTGAAAAGAAAGGAGACCGTTCGTTCGGCTGTGTCCACACCCACATCAGCACAAAGTGCCCTTTTATGAAGGCACTTTTCCATCACATGTTCCAGAATAGCGCGGCACCATATCACCACAGATGGAGTGGGACCAACTGAAATCTTAGGGTATTCTCAACATTCTCAGCCATAGAGTCAGCGTTAGCTGCCACCTTCTGCCAAAGCATAACATACAGGATATACTTTAACCATAAGGGGCAGCTATACCAAGGAATTGTGCAAACCAGTAAAACTGGAGCGAAGAGATAGCATCATTTCAAAAAGCAGGTGGAGCTGTTGAAATGCGGCTATTGAATTAACACATGGATGAATGAATACATGTATTCTTTCTCTCCTAAGCACTCTTGCTAGCGTAATGTCAGTTAATGAGGAAAACTCATGTCCATGAACTTCAAAATTTGAAATATGAAGGCATTAGCTGTCCATGGGAAGCTCCGAGCTCCACAGTAACCTACTGATGATATCACGGATATATAGTAATAGCCATGACTCTGGCAAAAAGCATTGATTGCTATTTACAAGCAAATCCTGCTTCAGAGTATCTTGTAAGCGGTGCATGGGGAAATTGCGGCTTGTGAAGCTGAAATTATAAATGCTGCTCCATGGATTGAGCAACTGGTCAATATATTGACCACTACATTCAACTGTCTGCGGCTTCTGTTTTGCCTGTGTGAGTTTTACTGAGCCAGTTTGACACATGTCAGCATGCCCAATTTTGAAAGAGGATTGCCATTGCATGAATGTTTTAATAAAATGTGCTGATTGTAGGTTGCGCAGCACAGCAAAATAAATTCACTGTCAGCAGAATCTTAACTCGGGTTATTGGACAAACAATAAACAATGTCCCTGACCCCAAGAAAGTTTTATGCTATTGCCCGCACCACTCGACTCGACTGCCCAAGTCCTCTGATTCTGATCTTCACAATGACCTCATGGTGCCGTGTCCCCTTCACAATACACAGCAATTTTACCTTACGCCTTGTGGGCTACATAATAGAGCAAAATAAGTGAGCCAAAGGGAATCGTCAAACAAGCACAATTTGAAATTATTGTCAATACCCCGCATCACATTCTTAAATGTGTAATAAAATACATAATGCACAAAAATATTAATGAGTAAGAAGAACAAACCCTTTTTGTTGGACTGCTATGCTACTGATTTTTTTTTTTTTTTTTTTACTGTGGTTTGCTGCTGGTGTAATTTGAAGGCTATTGCACTCAGCAATATTCTACCTTTAAAATCAATACATCAACATGTGGTACTGATTTTTCAAATTTTATCTTCTTTCATACAGTTTTGTGCAATGTAGGGTAAAGGGTCTTTCCAATTATAAAAATATACTAGAAAATGTGCAATTCCTGAAGAAATTGCGTGCGAAGGCGTAAGCGCTGAAGGGAGAGTCGTTGAATGGTGAAATGACGTTGAATGTTTGAATGGGTTGAATCTGTGAAGAAATGTTGCAAATATTACAAAGTTGGAACGGTTTAAATAGGCCAAATAATGTCAAAGATACAAGGGAAAAACTGAAAAAAAAAAAAGGAAATTGTGTGGGTATTCAATTTGCAAAAACAAATTAATTAGTCAAATGAATTGTATGAACAATCAATATAAAAAGTACAAACGGATTGAAAGGGCAAACTAATGTAAAATATACAGGGGAAAAACTGAAAAAAGTGGAAATGTGTGGGTATTCGATTTGCAAAAACATAAATTAACTAGAAAATGTGCAATTCCTGAAGAAATTGCGTGTGAAGGCAAAAACGCTGAAGGGAGAGGCATTGAATGCTGGAATATTTAAATGGCTTGAATGTGTGAAGTTTTCTGAATATTTCAAAGTTGGAATGGTTTGAATAGGCCAAATAATGTAGAAGATACAAGGAAAATACTGAAAAAAGTGAAGTTGTGGGAACATTTTGAATTGTGGGACGGGAAAAAAATATACACCCATGGAATGGCAGGAATCGGGGGAATCAATTAAAGTTGGAACGTGGTGAAAACAGTGGGAATGAATGAGGAATTATGGGTAATAATATTAAAATAATTGCACATTATTGGAATGTGTGAATCTTAATAATGATGAAAATGTGAAAGGAATTAATTGAATGATGTATATGTGAAATGGGGAAGCTTCAAATGTGAAACATATGCCATTGGGAATGAATTATGACTTGAAAAATCTAAAATAATGGGAAAATGTTAATATTTAGGACTTATTGGAATGATGGAAATGGTCTCTAAGACGAAATGAATGAGTTAAATGTTGTGAATGTGTAATAGGAAAGCTCAAAATGTAAAATGTTAAATCTCTCATCGGAAATGAATATTGGAATATTGACGTGAAAATATAGAATTATGGTAAATACTCAAATGTATGAATTATTGGAATTATGGGAATGATCCATGAGGTGAGATGAAAGATTTAAATATAATGAATGTGAAATGGGAACGCTCAAAATGTGAAACATTAACTCTCCCATTGGAAATGAATGGGGAATCCTCCCATTGAAAATGAATTGTGAAATATTAAAGGTTGAAAAATATGGAATTATAGGGAAATATTGGAACGTTTGAATTACTGGAATGATGGGAATGATCCCTACTGTGAGATGAATGAGCTAAAAAGTGAAAATATGAACGGTGAAAATTGTAAAATTTAAATGTATAATCACCCAATATTAAGTCAATGGGATTTTTGGTGTGGAAAACAGGACATTGTGGTAAATCAGTAAATATTTGGAATTAGAAAAATGGAAGCAGTCATCGCACGATTAATTGGAATAATATGGAACCGGAACGGTGTGAATCAGATGCACTGGGAATGAGTTGAAACGCATCAAAAAACGGGCGGAATAAAAAAAGAGGAATAATAAGGCTTTCGCCTTCACACGATACGTGAAAGGAAGTGAATGATAATGGAAAGAATAATCTTTAACATATAAATTTGGAACGTGTGAATAGGCCAAATAATGTAGATGATACAAGGGAAAAACTGAAAATAGTGGAAATCATGTGGGTATTTAAATAGCAAAAACATGAATAAATAGGTAAAAGGAAGTATATGGCAGTGGGAAAACAGTCTTTAACATATAAGGTTTGAACGGTGTGAATAGGTCAAATAGTAAAAACTGAAAAAAGTGGAAATTGTGTGGGTATTCGAATGGCGAAAATGTCAATCAATAGGTGAAAGAGAGTGTATGCCAGTGGAAGGAACAATTTTTAATAAATAAAGTTAGAATCATTTGAATAATGAATAATTGAATAATTTGAAAAATGATAAATATTTGGAATGAGAAAAATGGAAGCACGATATTGAAATAATATGAAATTGGAACGGTGTGAATTGAATGAACTGGGAATGAGTTGAAACACGTCAAAAAACTGGCGGAATAAAAAAGAACAATCACATACGTGTGACATACAAAGGCTTTCACCTTCACATAATAACTAAAGCAGTCGATAAGATGCCTCAAACAGATTAGTTCTATCGTAACGAGTGGTTGTCAGTGTTGAGAGTAATGCATTTCAAAACTAATGTAATTGTTCTAATACATTACTCTTTGCTGTAATGCGGTTCCTGACACCATGCAAGTAATAAAAAGCTCACCAACTATTTGGGGCAAAGAATAGCCATCCAGGTCCAAAAGAATGGTTCCTGTCTGAAGACACGTCCTGAGCTCAAACAAACTGTGCAAAGACAACGTGGACACATGCGGTTTGCTCCACCTCTCGCCTCCCTCCTCTACTTTCTCCTCAAACTTCACCCATCTGAAAGCAGACAGAAAAGACACAGAATGAATTTCAATATGAGGAACACAATGAGACACAGTTGGCAGTGAATGTGAAATCGAGTGAGTGAAACTTCGGCTGAGTTCTGAAGAATCTGCCCAGTGTGTGCCCTGTGTCGCACCTTTGAAGAACTTTCCAGAGCTCAACAAGGTGTAAAAAAAAAAAAAAAGTCTGTCTCCCTTTAAGTACTGTTATCATCACTATGCAGCCCTGTATTGATTTGAACTCAGCTCAATAATATGAAATAATTGGCTCCATTGACTAAAATGTATCCAGATGCAATGACTTTATGATGTTTTCATTCCTATCATTAAAAGCATAACTATGCAATTTGCTGTGATTCATCACTTTTATATAAAATCTGACAAGTATTTCCCATTTTAGTGTTTAGTTGGTGGGAGGGTAGTGAGTAAGCACATCTGCTTTATTGTTGAGACTCATGTTTGAATCCTGGTGCAGGGTTTTCCGTACAAGTTGTGTGTGTTTTTAAGGGTACGAAAGCATCCTTACACTTTCAAATCACATGCATGTCTGGTTTATCGATGGCTCAAAATTGCCCGTAGGTGTAAATATGAGTGTGAATAGTTGTTTGTTTACATAGTCCATGTGATTGACGGTTCACCTTTCACACAAGTCAGCTGGGGTAGATTCCTGCTAAACCACAACTCTAAGGCGGTCAAACTATATAGAAAAGAGATGAGTGAATATTCAACCTACTAAAACCAAATCATAAAACCTATACATAGAAAACCTAAAACACAGATAATACCAGAATTTTACCCTAAAATTAAGGCTGTGTCCTATACACAGGTGCGTCCTATATTTGGGGTAATTTGTACCTTGACTTTGTAGTGGATCCTCTTGAATATAGGTTGAAAAATTGTTTGCAGGACATTGCATTCTGTTTTAATTTACATTTTAGGCAACAGAGCAATATCATTGGAACTGAGGTTGAGAGATTGATGTAGAATAAGTGTGTATTATGGTATTAGTGACAGAGTCCACCTTGCAGACTCCTTCCACTCCAATTCATCCCCTTCACGCTGTAGTGTGTCCATTTCAGTGAAGAGTGTGGGCGTAGGCATGTCATCATCCTCACTCAGGATGTAGCGTAGCCGCTCAGCAGCTGGCGACACTTGATGGAACAAGAAAAGGAAGGAGCACTTATTAGGCTTTCTTGTTTGTTATGTTTGCGGAAACGGGCAAAGCATGGAATAAGGACGGTTACAGGAAAAGGGCTTTCTGAAAAAAAAAATAAAAAAGATAACGTATGAATTAAAATCTCTCATTTGTCCATAGCTGTGAATATGAAAGAAAATTTGCCATTATGTTCTGTGACCATCTGAAGGCATGGGCTTTAGCTAGCCCATAACCCTAAAAGATGTTAGAAAATTGATGGATGGAAGGATGGATGGATGGATGGATGGATGGATGGATGGATGGATGGATGGATGGATAGGTTGGTAATCAATATTGTAAATCTTAATGAAAAAGATTAGGCATATGCTAGAGGTGTCTGATTTGGTGCTGAGCCAAACGTTATTGTTCGGCATCGAAAGAAAACGGAAGAAGTCATGATTACCACTGTGACAAATGGCTTTTACCCTTTTGCTGTTTGGCAGGCAACTGCTGTCAACCAATGAGACATTAATGACCACCTCAAAAACTGTTTAGGATTACAACTTGTTTCTATGGGACGCTCTGCCTGCTACTGAAAATACAAAGCAGTCTCGAGGGTCCCACATATTTGTGCATATGCAAACATATTCCTTATATAATGGAACCTCAGTTGAGCAATCATCAAAACATTTTTATGCTATTCATCAATGCAGTTGTCTTGGTATACAGTAATCCCTTGATTTTAATGGGAACTGAAACCCTCCCGCGATAAGTGAAAAACCCGAGTAGCATCACCCCCTCCATGGAATTTTCATGCTTGTGTATGTGGGTATCTGAATTTTTGTTAAATGCGAAAAGTATTTTTAATTTGCTTATTTAAGAGGAGGATGTGGCCTGAGTAGACAGGTTTAGAATAAACAATATTCTTATGACATCTCCAAATGTGTATTTATCTTGTATTGACTGAGTGCCCTGTGTGCCCTGCAATCAGGGTGTCCCCTGCCTACTGCCCGAAGCCAGCTGGGATATCCTACAGCAAGCCTGCGACCCCTGTGGGGATAAGCGACTCTAGAAAATGGATGGATGATGCAAATGTTGTAGTCTGATGACTTTCAATAAAAGCTCAGGTATGGGACAAAATTGCAGAGATCTGTTCTTGGGTGTCCATGTCTTTGATCTGTCAATTTCTTACTTGTTGTGACTTGTTGTCCCTTAGAAACTTAGGCACGCTCCCATGACACTCACTGTCATTCCGACTTTGTATAACCAAAACATGGAAATGAGAGGGAGTAACAGTACGGTTACTGAATGAGGATTAGTTATTTAAGATATAAGTACCGTATTTTCCGCACTATAAGGCGCACCGGATTATAAGGCGCATCCGCAATTAATGTCATTTTTTAAAGACTTTTTCAATCACAATATAGTAATACTCAAAGTAATAACAATAATAACTCAAATAATAACTCTAAACTATCAATAGCATAAAAACTCAATGTCAATATGACCAACCTTGTTCAACTGTAAACACACAAAAGAAACAGGTAAAGTTTACTTTATCAGTTCATTCCCCATCTACGAATCCCAATCTCAATATTGATCCATAAATAAGGCGCACCATCAGCTTTCCAACATCCGGGGAGTGCCCGTGGCATGCACATTTACAGTTAACACATCTGTCTGGCATTCAGGGACCCTTAACAACCTTTCTCCACAATGTAACTTTTTTTTCTTTTTAAATAAAAAAAAAAAAGAAAATCTGCGACGCATGAGGGCATGATAGGGGAGGCGCGAAGTAGCAAGGGATCACTGTCGCACTCATCCTGAAGGGAAGTTGGTGCTTAGTGCTGACTTCGGATAAAAGGCAGACTACACCTTAGGTCAGTGGCCAGTTAGTCTCAGAGTGAGAAGTGAAAAGTGAAAAATGACAATGTCCATGTAATTTTTAATCACTCTCAAATGAAAAAAACTCATCAGGCAGCGGGTGTTCTGTTTTTTTTTTTTGTTTGTTTGTTTAATTGTGAAATATCTCTTGATTTCATGGCCAGTATGAAATCTCCTGTAGAAATGATCGTGACTGCAGGACCAAAGCACATGTGAGTCACGAGTTACTACAGCATTATGGATATTCAATCACGTGCTTCATGAATGTACTGTGCAACCCAGTCAATGTAGTATTGTATGGATGATGCATAACATGACTTCACCATTAGTGCTATAGGATAACAAGCTATATGTGAGCATATAGGCGGATGTAATTACTGTACATGTGTTGCCTTCTAATGCCATCGGTTATCAATAATATTGATGTGCACTGCTGACAGCTACTCAGGGCTTATTCCACTTGTTATGCTATATTTTCCTTAACTGGTAAGGACAAATAGGAATGCAATTCAAATTATACACAGATTATAAACACTACACTATCATGTATTACATTTTTGCCTATTCTGATGGATCCAATGTATGACCGAATATCGAAACTTAAGATTTAAACAATGGCAAAAAAGCAATCACAATCAATACCAACTCATGCGGGCTAGATTGTTTGTGCAATAAAGATAGGTATGTACTGTAAGTCATAAATACAAAAGAAATTGGTCATGAAACAGCCTTTAAAAACATGATCTAAAACACCATGTGAAATGATGCTGCACTTCTTTTTCTGAGTAATTCAACTTCAATCAGATGCTTGAAGAAGTATGCAAAAAGAAAGTGCCTCAATAAAAAATAGATGAAATACTGTATGTGTACTTAACTTATCGTTTCATGTAAAAAAAGTATGAACACTTTTAACCATGAACATGAAGAGCTTATCACGATGGGCCCTTCCGCACACCCCATAATGCACGAAGTGGATAGTTGACACAAATTTTTTTAAGTCACATTCAGGGTAATACGGCATAATTAAGAACACGCACGAGCACATTTGTAGGTAGCTAAGCGATCTGATTGATAGTGGTCCTTGACTTTCTGCCCATGAACTTACTTGTACGGTTTATGTCTTGTAGACCCTGTTCATGAGAATCCATGAGTCCTTCCTCCATGTCTATTTCCCTATACTGGTCGGGCTCGTGGTGTCTGGGTTGGCTGTAGCGTCGGTCCCTGTCCGTGTTGCTGTTGTCATGACTCGAACGCCTTCGCCTGCGCTTACGCCGATATCCTCGAGGAACGGGTACACCAATGTAGATGGATTGATGATCTGCTGGCAAAGATGATCCCAACGATACATTAAAATATGCATAATTTTATGCATTCGCAGAAAAAAATCAGCCTCAACCTCTCACAGTACGTATGATAGACACGGCATACAGCTCGATGCTTCCAAATAGCCCTATGCAAAATTTGATTATGTTGCCCTCTATTTCTGCCACTAATATTGATTATTGATCTTTCACTGTAGAATTTCCCCCTTGAGGAGTTATAATGAGTATCATAGTTTAAAACAACAATAAATACATGCACATTAGACTGGGCTACAAAAGGATGGAGTTGCCAATGTGGAATAAATACATCTAAAGGTTTATGCAAACACATTTAAACACACTTGCAAATGATTAAAAGTTGACTAGAATGACATTAATAATCAAATATAATTATTATAGTATTTAAAAAAGTCAAATAATGAAAACAATTAGTTATTCTATGAATACCTCGCACCGTTATACCACTAAAAAAAAATATTAAAATAAAAATATAAATAAACCATCTTGATCCAAAGATTCAGGGGCCCTACTCTATTTTGGTTGACTGGCGTTTGTGCAATATGCATGAAAACCAGCGCACCTTCATTTTGATGCCAGCACAAGTCTAGTTTATTGTCTTTAGAGTTTTGTCTGTGCGTTTTGGAAGACATACAGTAGGGATGCCACACGGACTTCACTTGTTCCGTTCCACAATGATGCTCAGTGGTTCAAACACATACGTCTAGAAATATACCAACATGAAGAAAACTCCACCTATGTGCGTTTTGTGCTAGACTTGCCTACTACACAAAAAAACCCATACAGTATTCTAGGCTGTGATTGTATGACAGCGCTGTATTGTATTTAGCCTAAAATATAGCATATATTATGAATTGAATTAGCCATCATGACCAGCACCATGTACGGTATCTCACAGAAAATGATGTTTTTTTTTTTTTATTCAATTTAAAGAAAGTCCTACTGAATTATTATGGTGTTTTGTGATGGAAAATGGTGTAAAAAGGATTTAAATGTATCACAGGCAATTTTAATACAAGTACAGTAGTTTATTTATGCAAGAACATTGGCATTTTTCATTCCACTTTCTCTTCGGTGGAGCAAATTTTTTTGTTATAAAAGCGGGAACATATAATGTACCATATGTCTGTACCGAATAACAATAGCAATCTTTTGTAATTCAGAATTTAGCTAGTACTTTTGACCATGTGCTGCAAAGTAAAAGTAATGACACATTAAATTACCCGGGCAATAGCAAAGATGTTATTGCATAGGTGTAAATAGCTCCCAAACACAAACTCCCTCACAGGGTTATGTAAAGTATAGTAAAAGCACAACAGTCACATCAGTTATCCTGTTCATTTTGAGCCCAGTCACAATTTTCAGATGCGTAGATTATTAAGAAATATATCCTGTGCTTATTTGTCGGCGTGCTCAAAAATATTACACTTACCTTCCTGCTCCTCATATCGTAGGTGTGAGACACCCATCCCCCTGTCTCCGTGCTCCATCCTGGTAATGTCAACATAAAGTGGTAGAGTTCAGAATGTAAGCTTTAAAATGGTTAATTTCAAATTTGCAGTGGCTATGGATATAGGAAATAGAATTTGTCTGGTCAAAACATTTTGGCAGTTTTTCACATTTGTGATTTACCGTTACTTGTAACACATTGACTTTTTGCACGAATTTCATGTATCCTCCAATGGAAGTACAACTGGGAAAACTCTACTTGTTCTTTGTCATTTTATAATGGGCACGTACATATATGAATACGGCAAAGTTAAATTAAGCTTAAAATCTGAGCGATTCACGTTGCGTGTATGACAGTGATGAGGTCCCCAAGGTATCAAAATTCTTTTTTGCAGTTAAACCTGTAGGAGCACAGCCTAACATGTTGCACATGTGTCGCTTCTCTGATTCTCTGTGAGGCACACAATTGCAACAGCAGCTGTGCATCTTGTGCACTGACCTGCATGTTGACCTATGCAGGAGATCAATGAGAAAATAATTAAAAGCCAGGCCATGTCAATGGAAATTTGCATGATTGAAACTAATGTAAGCATAACCTATCACACGAGGATCAAACTCTCACATTGAACGCAACCGGCAGTTTATGGCATCCATGTTTCTATTGGGCAAAGTTTAACTACATTGACCGAATGATAAAATATTTGCTGCTGTCAAGTGGCGGTTCTCGATGGAGGACAACAGGGGTGAGCGCCCCGTAATGTCTGTGCCCCCCAATTTGTAGGCTACTTGGGCCCAGACACTGCTTCTTGTCCTGGCCTTCAGTGCACTCCTTGATGATGGATTATTTCTATACTCATGGATTAACCCAGTCTTTCTCAAATAGTGGGGTGGGTCTCCTGAGCCTTTTAGTTTAAGGCCTTTTGATGCACTTGGTTTATTTTTTTTTTGTTTGTTTTAGACTAAACTGTAAACCCAATGAACACAGTAAGAAATAATGATAGTATAAGGTTACTGATTGAGTTTCCACAAAAGGTGGAAGTAATGCGAATAGTTGAAAACAGGAGTGGCCAAGTCTGGTCCTTGAGAACCACAATCCAGCCTATTTACGATTTTTTTCTGAGAACAGGCTGGATATATACTGTATACAGTGGACCCCCCAGTCTACGACGTCCCTGCCTGTTTATTTCAACTTACGATGTGGACTGCGACGTTATTTTTGTCCCCTCTTTGCGCCATTTCTTTCGCCTTTCAACAAACCCAACATTGCGATTCGTCTGTGTGCGGGACCGCCATGTTAGATGAACCGCGCTCATACATCTATACACGCGTCACCGCTTACGTCACTACAATACTGGTCTGCTATTGGTTGGCGTCACGGTCAAAATGGCTGCATGCTAAAGACTGGATCTCGTCAGAGTGCTTAGATTAACGTATTTATTGTGGATTTTACTGCTTAAATCAAACTTGAATGGGTTAGCCTTGGGTCCCAAGAGTGCTAGTGATGTTAAAGAGAGAAGTAAAAAGATTATATATATGGAAACAAAGTTGTAGATAATCAAGAAATTCGAAGGCTAAGCTAGCCTAGCCAAGGCAAGGCTACCCTCACTATGGAATATGGACATAAGTCACTCAAAGGCAAATAAATCATTTCTAGATTTTTTATTTATGTTATTTAATTGTATGCATGTATATTATATATATACATAGCATCTACTATACTATTTTGATACAAATTTTTAATATGTATATACAATTTTGATTGGTTTGTAAACACATTAGCCATTTAACATAGGTTTGGCTTGCCCGCCATACGAACCGGGGCCCACTGTGTGTGTGTGTGTGTGTATATATATATATATATATATATATATATATATATATATATATATATATATATATATATATATACTGTACATAAAATAAACCCTGTGTCTACATTGGATCAGTATTGCAATATTTGGCTTAAGTATTCTCGTAGTATGTGATCGAATCTGAAATCAATGTTATAGCCCATCCCTAGGCATGGTAAAATCTGGTATTTAAAATGAAAACACAGCAGTAAAACCAAACTATTACATTACACTATCCTAATGCTTTGCATTACTGAAAGTGGCAGTCAAGAGTAATTTGTGAGATGGAGCCAGAAGTATTAAGCAACAACTATAGAAAAACATTAGCTTAATTCAGGAATGCCAGATCAGGCGTTGCTTGCAAAACTCACGCATACTTCCCATAACACAAACAAAATTAAGCATTCTTCAAAAGAAACCAATGATAACTAGAAAATGTGCAATTCCTGAAGAAATAGTGTGTGAAAGCGAAAACACTGAAAGGAGGGCATTGAATGGTGGAATGATGTGTAATGTTTGAATGGCTTGGATCTGTGAAGTATTCTGAGTATTACAAAGTTGGGGCTGTTTGAATAGACCGAATAATGTAGAAGATACAAGAGTAAAGCTGAAAAAAGTGGAACTGTGGGAAATTTTTGAATTGTGATAAGAGGAAAATGGAATTCATGGAATGGCGGAAATCAAAGGATCAATCAATTACTGTAAAGTTGGAACTGTGTAAATTGGATTAGTAATGGCAAAGAAAGAAGGTTACAAAGTTTTGGTGAGAAAAGTTGGAAAGAATCAAGAATTATGGGTAGTAATATTAAAATAGTTATGAATAATTGGAATGTGTGAATATTAGCAACGATGAAAATGTGAAAGGAATAAATTGAATGATGTCTATGTGAAATGGGGAAGTTTCAAATGTAAAATATTAAATATGCCATTGAGAATGAATTATGAATTATTATTGGTGAAAAATATGGAATTATGGGAAAATATCAAGATTTATGAATTATTGTAATGGTGGGAATGATTCATGAGGTGAAATGAAAGAGTTAAATATTATGAATTTGAAATGGGAAAGCTCAAAATGTGACATGTTAAATCTCCCATTGGAAATGAATGGGGAATGCTCCCGTTGAAAATGAACTGTGAAATGTTAAAGGGTGAAAAATTATGGAATTACGCAAAGATATTGACATTATGAATTATGATGGGAACGATCCGTAAGGCGAGATGAATGAGCTAAATATTGAAAATAGGAAATATGAAAGTTTTAAATATGAAACTTTTGAAATAGAAGCAGTTGTCGCACGATTAATTGGAATAATATGAAAATGGAATGGTGTGAATCGGATGAACTGGGAATGAGTTGCAATGCTCCAAAAAAACAGGCAGAATCAAAAAGAAGAATAGCTTATGGTTTTGGCCTTCACACAATAAATGTTACAATGTTCATATATTACTGGGTTGTTGTATTCTCTCTCTTTCTTCTTTTGAGTTTGACACCTGTGGTCTGTAGGTTCAAAATGAAGAGAGACTTAAACACACACTAGCCAAAACTTTGGAAAAACCATTGAATTCAGTGTTTCTACATCAGGCTGAGACTTTCCTACATTGGTTTCATGTGTTTGAGCTGTTTCCATACATTTGATTGTAAATTTACACTATTGTTTAAACGGTGTCACTGTATTCATTAATTCAAAGATCTTATTGAATTGTAATTTTATTGCATTCCTCACATGTTGAATTGTATTTTAAAGCCTAACCAGGCACTAAAATGACAAATTAATGATGCCTGCACCGTGTCGGAGGTCTGTACAATGCGTCACACTGGAAAACACCACAGGGCATGAAAGTTTAGAACCATGGGGTTCAAAAACTGCTTTTTCCACCAAGCAGTGAAATGCATATTAACCTACCCCACAGCAGGAAATAATGATTACTCCAGCCTTTACAAATAAGAACAATACAAACATGCTTTCAAATGTGGAAAAATGGTATGATCTGTAAATAAGTGAGCCTTGTTCATGATTGTCTGCTCATATACAGTATATTTTTCTGCATGTGGGAAAATTGTGAGATGCCTAATTGGTTTTCATTGTTCCTGTGACTATTTTATGCTACGAAATTTGGCACATTTCCCATTTTTAAAGATCATATTGTATGTATCATCTCTGTTAAATGACCTTTTATTGAATTAAGTATGAATGTTATAGTAATGAAAATCAACATAGGCCCCAGCACAAAACTCAAAAATAGTGAAGTGCTTGTGCATTCACATGCTCTGTGTGTCACAATCTGCTGGCACGCATCTCATTGTCAGCATCCTCATTGCCAGAATTTGCATGTGTGCGAAAACCAGTCCCCCAAGTCCTCTCGAAAGCCCAATGTGGCGCTCTCAACTTGCCTCCCTTCAGCTTCTTCATTATTTTCTGGTTTCTCTCAATGTCTCTGTCTTTATCTTTATCACATTTATTTTTCAACAGTGTCATCGTCAAGGACTGAACACTATAATCTCATATATATATACAGTATATATATATATATATATATATATATATATATATATATATATATATATATATATATATGTGTGTGTGTGTATATATGTATACATGTGTGTATATATACAGTATGTATATATGTGTGTGTGTATATATATATATATATATATATATATATATATATATATATATATATATATATATATATATATATATATATATACAGTGGGCCCCCGTGTTACGAACTTAGTCCGTTCAGCGGCTACGCTCGTAACTTGAACTGCTTGTATGACGGGCAATCCAAACCTATGACGCGTGCAACGCGTGCAAAAACCTTAGAAACATCACGACATTATACACATATTAAAAATGAGTAACATAATCTACTGTACAGTTAAATTAAATAACATATACAAAGGAAAAATGACATTTACCTTTGGGGCGATGTGACTTGAGCTGGGTGGAGGCGGAGGGGAGAGGAGACCAACCCGCAGAATTTATTTATTTATTTTCTTAAAAGGGAACTTTTCTCAAACTAGAACATATCACCGGCGATTTCCTTCTCTTTAATCCATAATAGAAGAAGCCTCTCCATTTTGTAGTCGATCGAGGTCCGTCCCCCGGCAAGGAAAGTCTTGCCCTTAGAAGATTGCCGAGCGGTTACGGCCATACTCACGAGCAAGGTTAACCATACGTGCACCTCCTTCATATTTTATTTTTGTTATTATCTCCTGCTTTGTTTCCATTGTCATCATCCTCTTACTTCTTCCTTTACCGCTACTAGCAATTTTAGAAGCCATGTCTAACAGATAAAGTTTGCAAAGTCTTAACAACATTCCTTCCTTCCGTTTTTCACTCATTTTCTCTCCTTCCTTCCGTCCCGACCAGCTGTGCCATCAAGCTAGTTGAAGGCGTTCGACCAATAGCATATCGGCATCTCCGTGACTGACACCGGGACTGAAACAGTGACTGTGACATTGTAAGAGCAATAGCATATCAGCGTTTCCGTGTCTTGCGTGAGCAGATAATTTCGTTGAAGTAGTAAAACGATGTCAATTGTACGTACACATTGACTTGCAACGCATGGTTAAATCAGAGATAAAACCATCACATATTTACACACACATTTAAAATTAGTACCATAACCTACTGTGTAGTTAATTTAATTAACATGGATACACAAAGGATAAATGACATTTTCCTCTGGGGCGACGTGATTTGAGCTGAGTGGAGACGGAGGTGAGCAGAGACCAACCCGCAGAATTTATTGATTTATTTTCTTAAACAAGAACTTTTCTCAAACTAAAACATACCGGCGATTGCCTTCTCTTTAATCCATAATAGAAGAAGCCTCTCCATTTTGTTGTCGAGCGAGGTCCGTCCCCCGGCAAGGAAAGTCTTGCCCTTAGAAGATTGCCGAGCGGTTCCGTCCATACTCACGAGCAAGGTTAACTATGCGTGCGCCTCCTTCGTATTTTTTTATCTCCTGCTTGGTTTCTATTGTCATCATCCTCTTACTTCTTCCTTTACCGCCACTTGCAATTTTAGAGGCCATGTCTAACAGATAAAGTTTGCAAAGTCTTCACAACATTCCTTCCTTCCGTTTTTCACTCATTTTCTCTCCTTCCTTCCGTCCCGACCAGCTGTGCCATCAAGCTAGATAAAGGCGTTCGTCCTGGTGATTTTGGTATTCTTGAAATTTATGGTGCCAAGTCCTAATTTGTTTTGTAGTTGGTGCCTTCTTTGCAAAATTTGTGAAGAAGGCACTGTATTCAGTGACTAAGTCAGAGCATCCTTGAACACGCAAATACATTTTTTTCATACAGTTCTCTGATAATTAGTTACATTACATTAGTACTGTATTTGAAATGTAATGCATTACACTACTATTGCATTACCTATATATTACTCTCATCCAATAACTGGGAATATGGCCATCCTAAATGTAGCTTAAGCCTAAAACTATTACACATCATTCCATCCGTATTGTATTGTAAACCTTTGAAGACAAGATACAAAATCAATTCTTTTTGTATTTCTATCCCTTTATAACTTTGCTTCACAGCATATTGATGCATTGTTTATGCTGAAGGCAAAAGTCAAGTCAAGAAAAAAATTGAGTATTTCACAATTTCGTTGTTAATATTCAAATTCAAGATCAGTTGACGAGGTTAGAGACAAATGATCAAAAATAGACAGTTTTAGTGGGGCTAACATTAGCAGGTATCCGACATCATCGTTAAGGTGTTTAACGTACTGTCTAAAATGAGTTTTGTATGCTTCATCTTGATATATATTGACCAGAACTATATACTGTATAGACTATTATTAATAACAATTGTACAGTGAAAATTAATATTAGCTCACCTTGTCATTATAGCTAGTTGCAACAGGGATCTTGCTTACAAGGTTTCCAAATGCTGGTGAATTAAAGTGCACCTAACAATTCTATTTTATATTTTTCTTGTCTTTTATTTCATTTTTCTGACGAGCTGAAAGTCATTGACATATGTCCATCTTTTGTGCATATTGTCCATATAAAAACACCACTTTCAGGCCAAAAATGCATATATATGTTCCCATTTGTACACTCACACCTACACACATGGTGGTACCTTGAGATATGAAAGTCCAAGTTTACGAAAAACTCTATACAAAACAACAAGAATTTTTGGATTATAATTATAATCCAATATAATTTTTGGAGATGGATGGATGGATAAATGGATGGATGGATGGATGGATGGATGGATGGATGGATGGATGGATGGATGGATGGATGGATGGATGGATGGATAGATAGATAGATAGATAGATAGATAGATAGATAGATAGATAGATAGATAGATAGATAGATAGATAGATAGATAGATAGATAGATAGTTTAACATTCCAGAGGAATAGGATAAGAAGCGTAAGCTGCCTGGTGGAGTGTAACTTTATCCCCACACAGGCAAGGCCAGTGGAGCTGCAGTTGGGATTGTTTGCAGTGGTGGCTCCCTGCCTCAGTAATTAGTGCTGTCACATCAGTGTCCTTCACACCCAGTAGGCAAAAGGGATCAATGGGATAACCCTATCAAAACTGAGCACAAGCTGCACTCAAGCTCACATACACATGCTCATGTCCTGGACTTCCTCTACATACTATACAAGTTACACAGCATTTACGTACATACAGTATCTCCAGAAAATGATTTTCCCCCTCATTTTTTTTTTATAAACAAATGATATCTGTATATATTTTCTTGAAACAAAACTGAATGAAACATTGATCAAATGTAAAGCAAACAATAACAGTGTTAAATAATAGCACAGTTGAGCACGGAGGAGTAGGACAGCCATTTCAGGCAGCTCAGACAACTTTAACATAATTTAAACTCTAAAAGTCAGCGCAATGATGGCTAATAGTATATACATTAGGAGCATAACTCGAGTGGAAAATGAATGATGTCTAAAAATTATAAATTAAAAAACGGAACCCCAAAAAGAACGATCAACCAAATGGCCTCAATCTATCGTCGAACTCGAGTGACGTCACTATCCCTGATAAAGTGGAAGACCCACCGAACTGTGACATTCAGCCGGCTATCGCTGGTCTATGTGGTGACTGCCAGATAAAAGATGATTTAAGGATTCAGACCGTGAGCCGAGAAGCGAATTGGTACCAATGGAGGACATGCTTTGATTACCCCACTTGAAAGCACTTGGAAGCTAAAGGATCGGTGAGCTGGAGAAATAAGTATAAACCTCCTCTAACGATGACAACACTCTCCAAAGTCAAGTTGCGCAATTGAGCGCTTAAGTGGAGAAGCTGGACGGTAAATGTAGAATCTGGAAGGTTGATTGAGGAGGCATAACATTAGGCTGAAAACAATCCCAGGGTGAGGAGAGGGATCTGGGCTGCTATGAGAGGTAATATCATTGGATGACAAAATGCTGATCAATCGAGCAGACAGGACCCTCTGGAGAAGACCCGACTCACAAGAGCCTCCTAGAACCCTTGTGGTGAAACTACATTACTACCAGATTTCTCAGAGTACAAGTTGACCCTGCTTATAAATCGACCCCGCCTTTTTTACTTCAATTTGGGTGAATTTTAACGCGATTATAAGTCTACCCGAGACTTAAGTGGTTTAGTGGTTGTCCAATTAAAACACAGAGTGTACATTATTAAAATGATAAAATTATTTTACTTTTCAAGGCATTACTATCATATACAATCATATATCGAGTAACATACTATTACCGTTATGGGGGCGAGGTTGTGGAGCGGAAATAGGACAAGACTGGAAGGCGATGTACGCATGTGCGTAAATGCAAATGCTGAAAGTTGCAACGATAAAATTATTTGAAGTTTCAATGTTTCATTTTTTTGACACAGCTGAAATTAATTTGTCAAAAGGCCCTAAAAGTCATCATCACTATCTGACATGCCAAATCGCTCCACCCATTTAACTCCCGGACTTTGTCTCCTATCTCCTCATCAATTGTTCATACAACATAATTTTTCTTCCATGGGTAGTCATCTTCAGACCTGTCCAATTTGGTCTTTGGAGATGATTTGCAGATCATCTTATTTGGGATGTTCTTCACACAAATGATGACTGATCTGAGACCACAGTTTAGAACTTTGCCCTTCGCTGCTTCTCTCCCTACCTGCCGGCATTCCTGCCGGCTTGTTCAAGCATATGTCCAAGTGCTGAAGGAGACAAGTCAATCCGTTTTTTTTCCTTTTCATAATGTGTCAAAGTCCACCAAAAAAACTATCCATGCAGCCTCATTGTTGACAACAAAGAGGCAATTGGGCGGCGCTTTTTTTTTTGCGATATTCTATGCAAATGCTCTAAAAGGGATGCACACTATATTGAAAAAGATTACATATTATATATATATATATATATATATATATATATATATATATATATATAAAATCAGTTTAAGCCTTGTAAAAGACATGATATTACTTATTTCTGTCACGGGGGAGTACGGCGGTTGAGGAGGCCGGCATGGTTGCAGAGGAGGAGGACCCAAAAGCAGGGGAGCGTCGGGACAGGGGGTTGATTAAATCCATTTATTTATAAACGAACGGGAACAAAAGCGAGAAAAACAGGACGGCAAAAAACTCGAACTAAGGGCGCAGGCAGGCTGGCAAAACAGAAAGCAAAACACTATGGACAGGCTGGCAGGAAAACACGGAGCTGAGGGACTCGGGGCAAGACGGGACTAGGAGACAACAATACGATAGAGACAATATGACATGACGTGACAGAGACAATGTTCCGACGCGGGCTGTAACGAAAACCAGGTTTAAATACATACAGCTCTAATCAAACAAACACACGGCAGCTGGGCAGGGACAACAGGCAAAGGGAGCGGATTGGAGGACACGAGGGGCGGGTAACACGGACAGGTGGACTACATCAAAACTAAACGCAGAAAGACGCAACCGGAGCGGGAACAGGAACTATATACGGAAACAAAGGAACAGAACCCCTCAAAATAAACCCACAACCCAAAATCCATGACAATTTCACATTCAAATTAATGTTATTCAAACACAGATGTGTGGAAAAAAATTGGTCTGTTTTGAGTTATGCAGTTGTACACCGACCCCTCTATATGGGGGTTGAAAATGACGAAAAAATCCTTGACTTGTACTCGGAGGAATACAGTACTCTTTCTAGAAAACATCCTATTAAAGTCTACTGTGCTAAAACAGCTACACCACAAATGATTATGCAAAATATTACCTAAAAGAAAGACGAAGAAGAAACGACTGCTCGTTTAAATTTTTTTGTGTATGTGTGTTTGATTTCTTAGAAGGATTTAATAGTCACTTCTTTTCAATTTTATTCTTAACCATTTTATTCATTCATTTAATTAACAGAGGTGGGCACTCCGTCAGCATTGACGGACTGTCCGTCCGTCCATCGCCGACGGATGCCCGTTTTGCAGACGGACCGACGAATGACGGGAATGCTCAAATAATAGCGAATTAAAAATGTCAGAATTGCAATTTTCATGTCATTGGAAACTACAGGAAAGACATTACATCAAATGTCCGTCCGGCAGCCAGCCACGCCCCATTTTGCTTACTGAAATATATTTCAAATGACTTGCATGGTTAAGTGCTATATTGCCGTCACATGCATCTTCATAGCACCAACTGCAATCAGCCTGCAGTCAATGCGACAATCGTCACTTAACAAGTCTACCAAGCAGTGGAGAAATTTGTTCAGTTGAGGGACTACAAAAATATAACACAGCTGGCTTTACCGGATATTTATTTTTAGTTGAAATGTTTTTTAGTCCTGGTTTCAACCCAAATTGATACTGTACACAATCTCGTCGACCAAAAGTTAAAAGTAATGCTTAGAATTAAGTGCTAAGAGATTTTTTGTGTTATTTTGATTTTCAAATATGTTTTACATCAAGAAAGCGCTTGCTGATAGGAGTATTCTGAGATTTGTTCCCACTGCAAGTCAATCTCTTTCAAGTAACCAATGGATCAGCACCCAAATTTGCATTCTTTCTCTGATTGGCTTTTGGCCATGAAATGCAAGAAAGAAGTTTTTTAATTCCCTAATTAAATATTTTGAATTTTTGGTAAATTAAAACTCAGGAATACTTTGTTTTTCTTTTAGTTTATGTGTAAGATGAACTTTAGACAAATGGTAATGAACTCGTCTTCTATAGTTGTAGGGCAGGCAATTTGTAAATGAGAACTGACATCCACCATTTCAGTGTCATCTAAAGCATGATGCTGTCCAGTGGACATGAATGCTAATTGCATTCTCGTCCCAGCTGCATTCTCTGTGTGATGAGATGTGGATTAATAAATATGAGTCTATTACAGCCTGGGGTTAAAGCCCTTAGTCGGCTTTTTTTGTGTGTGTGTTACCCTTATAGTACTGTGTTTTGTTTCACTTGCAGTGTAATTGTAGAGTTACAGACATGGTGTGAACTTTAAATCTATGTACAACAACAGAAAACAGAATTAGTATGAGCGCTGACAGAGGTAGGCCAGCGCCTGACGAATGATGGACCAGAAAAAAAAAAATCTAATTTCGCCCTCTAGTGGGGGCGGAAGATTGGACAAAAATACACAGACAGACTGACAGAGCGATGGTTACAATTTCGCCTGCCTTGAAAAAATGACGGACCGACGATGATGGAATGAGGGCAGGGCTCTGACAAATAACAAATGTTGGACCAGCAAAAAAGTGTAAGTTGCCCACATCTGTCTAGTATTATTACTACTACTACTTTCTTACCCGTGTATAAGTATGCGTGTGTGTGAATATGTGAACGTGTGCATTTGTAAGTATGTGTGCGTGTGTATGTGTGTATATGTGACTCAGAATAATCCCATAATGTTCACTTAGTAATTGATGTGATGAGGTCTTTTAGTCTCTGGTATTTCTCATCAATATTTTCACTGGAATTAGTGAAATTAGAGCCATTTATTTGTTGGACCATACGTATTTGTTGCTCGGGTTGACGGGTATCAATCAATCAATCAAATCAAAAATATCAATCAATAAAATTGAGTAAATTCAATGCATTGAGGGCTCATTCACACTCCGCCCCTTCAAGCTCTGCAACGATGCTGGCAACCTCATGCATGTGTTTTCCAAATGCAAGTGCTTTTTTGCAAAGAAGCAGTTTCTCTGCAATGGTCAGCATAGTCAGCCACCAGAGATCAACCCTTTTTACAGCAAACCTTTATCATGAAGCGGACCAAACTGCAGAGCTGTTAAAAGTTGTCAGGGACAAGATTGTAGAATTAGACAAGCTTGGAATGGTACATAAGCAAAAGGTATAGTGGAAGGTTCATAAATATTGCTGCCCTTATGTGAAAGGGAACGACACACATATTTAACTCTTTCTGTGTCATGGATGAGAATTTTCGCCATGTTAAATAATTAGGTTGTAAAATACTTAGGTAGTGAGCCGGTGACAATAATTTTTTATCACCTATGTTTATTTATTTATTTATTTATTTATTTATTTATTTTAATGAATGGATAGATGACACTAATGGCCAACGCTCTCCTTAATATTAAGCCAATCAAGCACTGTTGTACTATTATTTTGTCATCAAAAACACATTTTCAAAGTTTTTATTCATGTTTTATCCAAGGGAAGGACTGTTGAGGTGTTTCAGATGCTACTAAAACATACGCGTCAGTCATTATTGTGCAGAAAACACATGCTTTCACCCAAAAAAATCCTTTTGTCCAAAATAGCTTGGTGTCACTCAAATTACCTTTTTTCAAACATTGATTACAAAAGAACAGAATAAGAAAAAAAAACCCTCCTATTTTCTAGGTAATCTTTACCTAGAAAATAGGAGGTTTTTTGGGACGTCTGCCTGAAAGGAGAACCTATGAGTACTGCAAACCTACTAGGAAAGCTGAGCGAGTCAGACTCTGTCTCACTGCAGTTGGACAAATCTGAATACATGAGTGACACAGCCCACATGTGTATTTTCATTTGTTTGGTGTTATATGGTGTAAACATATCACTAAATGTCTGTGTTATCACTGCGAAAGAGGATATATTAATTTGATATACTTTGGTGTATTTGCATTCACCGTTTTTTAATTGCAACATTTTTGGGACTCCAAGTATTCTGTACCTGGTAAGCTAATGACCTGTGACTCCAAATCCATATATTGTTTGCAAATCATTATAAATTATATATTATTATAGATTAAATCATTGTATAGATTATAAATTGGTCCGTCACAATGCTCAAGAGATTGACTGCCACGTAACCACAACAATAAATAAGTAAACAATGATATAAAAATCTTTATTTGTAATTTATTAACTATAGGATTCCACTTCAGCGTTCATGTGTGCACCAGGGGTTTTTCCAAAACAACCACACCCATATAGTTTTAGTTTCGTGAGTCACGGGGACCCAACAGTTTTGAGAGGTAAAGGAGTATTGTATAATTGTAGGAGCTTTTGTTTTAATTTTTTTTATTTTTATCCCACAGTAATCAAATGTATTTATGCATGCATGCATGCATGTTCACAGCTCAGTAAGAAGTTTTGGATCTTAAATTTGACCTTTTATTTATTTGTTTATTTAATTATGTATTTATGTATTACTTGGTTGTTTATTTATTTGTTTTTATTTTAGATTAAATAATGTGCTTCACTGGACATATCACTATTTGAAAAATAGAAAAAGTCGACTGCAATCATTCAAGCTCTCTCAAAACTCCAACTGACAACTTCTCTATGGAGTTGGAATCTGTCCTTGACATAAAATACTGTACCTATACGCCCGGGACTTTAACACAATCATTTCAACGGATGCTTTTCCTGACATGAGTGCACATAAATGTTAGGCTAACAAAATGATTGAAGAATCAAGACTAAATTACTTATCGGATTGAATGATATTTTTGTTTATTTTTACATACTTGCACAGGAGGAAGTGTGCAGTAAAACATACACAACAAAGACTACTTGTCACGGAAATATTTCAATTGTTGGTCTGTTTCTTTTGGGCCAAGTACATTTCAGGGGTTTAAACAACAACACATGAAATAAACAGCGCAACGGGGGAAGCAAAGAAAAAAGCTAACATGACCTTCAAATACAATATAATAACTCAAACAATAATTAGAATGTACAAGTCTTACCTGGTTCAGTTGTTAAGACAGATAGGGCAAAAGAAGAAAGGATAGCTTAGTTGGTCACATCAGTGGAGTATCAGCAAAGTTGTAAAGAAGATAAACAAAGCAAAGAGGAAAGTGCTCCATTGTGTTTGCTTCCTATCTATCTGTCTGTCTGATTGTCAAACTATCTCTCTTTCGCTCTCTCTCACTGTCTATCTCATGACTGGTTCAATAATGGGTGAACTAGGACTAGCAAAGACCTCCAGGCAGGAAGTTATGTCAAAATATACTTGACATCATCCTATCATAGGGAAATCTCTCAGTGTACTCCACGGTCAGGTCAATATAAACTAATGGACATTTCATTGGGTACACCTGCTCTATCTAGTGACTTTTTGTACAGCATCTGCATGAATAATAACCATAATAATGATAATAATTCCTTTCTTCCATCTTATCTCCATCTATCATCTTATCTGATTGCAAGCAAAACGGTAGCAACAAATGAGTGGGTGGCAACTAGTGCAACTAGTCACAGTGCATGGAGGAAAAAAAAAATGGAAGAATAAACTTTCAAACAAAATACCTGTACAACTGAATTCTTGCTAAATAAATCATGGTTTTCTGCACACAAAACATGTTCGCACACTGTTGCACTATTTAATTTAGCTGCATAACTATGGAGTAAGACAGTTGTCAAAAAGACGTATATGTGTTAAAAATTCATATGAGTACGACTCAAAACTATGTTGAGATTATGAATTGAAAACTTGCGAGTGCAAGGTTTTTTAAATACTGTACAGTAGAATTATTCTATGATGTTACAACTTTGGATCACCCCTTGAGTTTAGCATCATCAACAGCTGATAGTTTGCAACGTGAATGACCAACTTATTTATAAATTATTTTATAAAATTGGACTGACTGGCCTATGACTGTAGCTCGCAAGTTAGTGAGCTGTGCCTCCAAATCCATATAGTGTTGAAAAATTATTATAAATTATAAATTGGTCTGTCACAATGTTTAAGAGATTAACTGCCACGTAACCACAACAATAAATAAACACTAAATACTATAAAAATCTTTGTTTGCAATAAATTAATTTTTATTTCATCATAAGATTCCACTTCAGCGTTTGTGTTTGCATCAGGAGCTTTTCCAAATCAACTGCAGTGCTTGTTTCTGCCAACAGGTGTCACTCGCTGCTATAGGAGCTTGCCAAAATGACACAATTTTCCAAGAAAGTGGCCCCTAATGTCCCCCCCAAAAACTTAATTTGAACATCACTACAAATGTGCATACATTCACCTTAAATCTGAAGTGTGATACGCTACTGGGACCCAGTTTACAGCTTTATTCCAGATCTGACAGAGAAACATGCGTTCTTGTGTGGCAAAAGTGGGGGAGACATGGGGAAGACATCCGATGTCTCCCCTGCCATCTGCATCCTTGAGGCATTCATCCAGACGTGCATTTTTAAAAGAAAAATATTGCGCTGTCCTCGTTCGAACCATGGGCTAGCAGCCAATAAAATATCATGGTTTTAATTTTCTTAATGGGACACGGAATCCCAAGAATGACCTCTACACACAAGTACTACGTAAAGAAAGATTATGAAACATGCTGAACACGGAACCACTTGTACCACACATAACAGTCTCAAAGGAAAAGAAATGACTCACAAAAGAGGAATGGGATGCCAATTATTGTATATTTTGAAGAGAAATACAAGATCCTTGGAAATGAAACATCTTTCAAGGAAAATAGAATATTCTAATTCCATGAATTAATTGCTAATTCCTTGTACATAAGCAGAACTCTCTATACACCATGCCATTATTTTAATGAGGGTGGAAAATTGCCACCTCTTGGTTAAGATGTGTTAAAAGCCTTCATTGAATTACATGTTTTATTGCATTCAAGCTCCTCCCATCGCCATCTCAGTCCTCAGACCTTGACGCTATTTTAAAACTTGTGCTGCTAGAGACAACTAAATGCTTAAAATCTCAGATGACGCGATTGGAAATAACTTTACAGTTGTCTTTAAACAGTTTCTGTAATTTTGAGGTCAAAATTTTCCAAATGTACTGCTTGGTTTGGACATTTAAAATATGCATGTGCCAACATTTTAAATATGTTTTTTTTTTTCAAAACTAGAGATTTGATGATGGCAACGTTGAATTTGCTGTAACTTCGTCAAAATTTGAAGTACCATTGTGTATTAAGTTTAGCATTAGAATACAGTGATCCCTCGCTACTTGCCGCCTCCCCTATAGCGCCTGCAGTGCAGCGTGGATTTTTTTTTTCATGGAAAAAAAAAAACAGTTACATGTGAAGGTCCTCTTCATGCCAGACAGACAAGTTAACTGTAAATGCACATGCCACGGGCACTCCTCGGACCTCGAACTACTGCAGTACGCATATTTACTTAAATTTTAAATGATTCGACCCAGTAACCGTACTGTTAATCCTTCTCGTTTCCATGTCTTGACTGTGCAAAGTCAGGATCTTGGTGAGCCCTAGTTGCCCTACAAGTAGGCGCTCGTGCGTCTAACTAGAATCAAGTAGATGGCTGAGCAAAAATGATTAAAAAGCAGAGTTTACACCTGAAATTTCAGTTTATTACAAATGGTAAGAAGATCCACAAACTTTCTTTCCTCCTCGTGATCTCTTTCAGCTGCTTGTGTGTGATTGGCTCAGAGAACTTCCTCTGGAACGTTAAAAAAAAAAAAAAGGTGGCGCTGCTCTCACCTGACTGGCCAGGCAATCTGTCAATAAGCTCAAGGGGCACTCCTATAAGACGTGTGAGCTCCTACAAAACATGTGATTACCTCCAGGCGTGACAATCGACCAATTAGGGCAGAAGTTATAACCCCCGCTCAGAAGTTCAAATCCACTCCACATTGGTGCCCGCGTCTTACAGGACTACCCCTTGAGAAGACTAACATATTGACTGGCCATTCAGGTCAGAACAGTACTATTTGTTTTGTCATTGTGGCGGAAGTTCTCTGAGTCAATGAAACACGAGCGGCTGGAAGCGAGTAGGAAAGATAGCTTTGTGTGCCTTTTACCTTTTGTAATAAATTCAAATTTCAAGTGTGAACTCTGGATTTTTATCATGTTTGCTCAGCTACTTGCATAACAGTACAGTTAGGTTTAATGATTTATAAATTAAGTCAATATGTGTACTGCAGTATTATTTGTCTTAACTATGTAAAGTATA
Source organism: Hippichthys cyanospilos (assembly GCF_059441005.1). Taxonomy (NCBI): domain Eukaryota; kingdom Metazoa; phylum Chordata; class Actinopteri; order Syngnathiformes; family Syngnathidae; genus Hippichthys; species Hippichthys cyanospilos. The sequence goes on along the minus strand of NC_142369.1, from coordinate 32,793,166 downwards.
AATACTTTTCACATTCAAAAAAATTCAGGTACCCACATACACATGCATGAAAACGGGGTGTTTGTGAGTGTACGTGTGTGCTAAGCAGCGATGGAAAATGGACGGATGTTATTTTTACCTTTGAAATTTAGAATGTGTTAGTTAGTTTTCTCTGGACTATTTAATTACATGGGTAAAGCATCTCTTTTGTGTCCTTTGTCTGTTTGGTGTTTTATTTTCATGTCAGGACCAAATAATCCTATAAAATGAAATGAAAAAAAATCGTATCCATAAGCGCTATTGTTCTCACCCTTTGGCTATTGGTTGGTGACATATTCTGTTTGCTGCAAAATTGACAGCACAAAATGCATCCGGCAATTTTCCAAAGAGCCAGGAAATTCTATGTCATTATGCACAGCAAATGTGCTGTTGAAAACAACTGGTTCTCATCGTGACAGGGCGGGCTGGCATCGTGCCTGTGTGTTTTCTCTCATGATTGACAACAAAAATAAATAAATAAATCTGCACACATTGTGACAATCTGAGTCTGTTTGGACCCGAACAAACCAGACCGCAGCTTGTGGTGTGTGTCATAAATCATCTATTTACCATAGTTGTTGAATCCGCTGTCTCTGGACCATCATCATGAGGGAGGAAGAGAGGTGAGAAGTGAATTAGGATAAATGACCTGCAGGTGAAAAGGGAGCTGTTTGTATCCAGGCATAACTGGAATTCAATTAATCTGACTGATCTATGGTACCCACTGAGACAGAGCTCTTTAGGGACAAGTACAAAACAGCAACACAAGACAAGAAAAAAATCAAAACATCAGCTTCAGCGAAGGGGGAAAAAAAGGCATGGCCTCAATTCCAGTAGATTGTACACACCAATTGCCTTGTAAACTAATGCAATTAAACACCTCCCCCAAACAAATATTTTTCAGGAAAATTGGGACAGTGGTACCTCCACTTACGAATGCTTCTTGTTAGAAAAAAATCATTTTATGAAATGTCTCAGTGGAAAAATATTGTCTTTAATAACGAGAGAAATTCATGATACGAGACACCAGCATTCGCTCCAATATGACTGTAATGCAATACGTTATCACAACCCGTGGTGTCGACCGCTTTTGTTACAGTTTGTGATGCATTTATCGTTTATTAACAGTGTTGAGCAAGTTACTTCAAAACTGTAATGCATTATTGAATTATTACTGTCATTTCAAATTAAGTACCTACATTATACTACTGTATTTGAAATTGAATGCATTCCCCTACTATTGCATTGCTTTTATATTACTCTCACCACCGTAACTGGAAATATGGATTTGCCATTCTAAATGTAGCTCCTAGGTTCATTCACATCCAGTGAAAGGTTGGCTTAAGCCTAAAAACTGTATGAATCATTTAATCTCTATTGTATTGTAAACCCTTAAAGACAAGATACATTTTTTTCTTTGTTTTTTAATCATGACAGCTTCACAGCATAATTATGCATTGTTTATGCTTTACGCAGCTAGGTTAGAGACAGATGTTTGAAAAATAGATGGTTTCAATGGGGCTAACATGAGCAGCTAACCAACATCATTGTTATTGAGTTTAACATAGTTTAACATGAGTTTTGTATACTTCATCTTGATACATAATGTTCAGAACTATTTATAGACTATAATTAATAGCAATTTTAAAGTGAAAATTAGCGTTAGCCCACCTTGTCATTATTGCTAGTTGCGACAGGGATCATTATTGCTAGTTGCGACAGGGATCCTTGAGGCCGAGGTGGTCGGTAATCCCCTGAGCGAGAGAGTGCATTCCTCTCTCTCTCTCTCTCTCTCTCTCTCTCTCTCTCTCTCTCTCTCTCTCTCTCTCACTCTCTTGGGACCCAGGCCACCTGACAGAAGTGATGCAACTGAGTCAGGTTGTTGGATGCTTTGCTCGCACACGCCTTTTCAGATCTGCCCACAAATATTCCATTGGATTGAGATCAAGGCTTTGTGATGGCAAATCCAAAACATTGACTTTGTTATCTTCAAGCCATTTTTAACCATTTTGGAGGTATGGTTAGGATCATTGTCCATTTGGAAGAACCATTTGCACCCAAGTTTTAGCTTCCTGGCTGATGTCTTGATATGTTGCCTTAATGACTCCATGTAATGTTCTTTCTTCGTAAAGCCATCTATTTTCTTGAGGAGCTCCAGTTCCTCCTGCAGGAAAACAGCCCAATGACATTCTGCTGCCACCTCCATGCTTCACAGTTGGTACTGTGTTCTCAGTTCTCCAAGCTTCACCCTTTTCCCACCAGATGTAACATTGGTCATCATCAGATTCCACATCATCAGATTCACAGTTTCATCAGAACACAGGACATGTCGCCAGAAGTTAATGTCAATGTCTTGGAGTCGTTTTGTAAACCTCAACCTGTCTTTTTTTTTATGTTTCTTTAGGGAAAAATAGTTTCATTCTTGGAGACTGGCCCTGCAGCTCATGCCAGTGCAGGACTATGTAGAAAATCACAGTTTCTTATCAGCCCTAACCAGCATCTTCACAAGGTCTTCAAGGCTTTGTTGTAGGGTTGATTCAGCATTTCGAACCAAACATGTTATCTCTTGGATGCAGAGCTCATCTCTTTTTGCAGCTGCATGATGGCTGGAAATTCCTATGACGTTTGAACAAATGAATGTGGCACCCTCAAAGAACTGAAAACGGGACCTAAGGGTGAGCCAGACTTGCGGAGCTCCACAAGAATTCTCTAATGTCTTGATCATTGGTATTTTTTTTTCGTGATGTCATATCATGAAAGCAGAGTGTTAGGGGTGTGGCTTTACTACATTCTCTCACATGACATCAATTATTTCAAAGATTGTCCATTAATGTATCAGGAGCAGACATCGCCATTAGTTTTGTGTATGCAGAGTTTTGACCTTGAAGAAAATAATATGACATTCTCTCTTTCATTTTTGAGGCAGCAAAGATTCTCAACAACTTCTACATATGTACAATCCAAAGCGTCCTCTCCACCTCCATCAGAGTCTGTAATGGCAACTGCGCGGAAAAAAACAGGAAGGCCTTCCAGCGTGTGATCAAGTCCTCACAGTGCATCTGTGGAGCAGCCTTTCCCTCATTGCAGGACATTTACCACACCAGGGTTCTGCGGAGGACACGCAATCTAATCAAAGACAAGACGCAACCACACACACAAAAAGATCTGTTCAAACTGCTGCCATCAGGCAGATGTTACAGGAGCCTGAGCGCCAGGACTGCCAGGCTGGCAAACAGCTTCTGCCCACAAGCCATAACAAATCTCTCATGCACTAATCTGCCTCTTACTGCCTGCATAAATAATATTTTGCACCACATTATTAGCACCATTACTTCTGTTGTTGTTTTATTGCTATTTATTGCTCGATCATGGAATGCAGTTTGCTGTTCAGGGAAATGAGCAGAATAAGAATTTCATTATCTGGTATAACAATACAATACATATGACAATATCACTCTTGAATTTTCAACAAAAGTAAATAGTTTGTGTTTTTGCAGTGTATGTTAACTTCTGGATTTTATATATATATATATATATATATATATATATATATATATATATATATACAGTTTACATTGTTTTTTTTTTTACTCTGAACTCTCTGTCATAAACTACACGTTTTTATCACCTGAATAATTTAGTCTTTTTTTCTTAAAGCAACATGAAAACACTAGTGTATTATTTAATCATCGATTTGATCGCTTTCTATAATGCCCTTCTTTCTTGCCCCACCTCCTCTCCTTCCTTCAAAAAAAATCATTTCTAGCAAACATTACATAACTCCTCTGCACATGTTCTAGACCAGAAACGCCACCTTCTACAGTTCCATTAATTTATAGAAAGTTGTAAACTCACTGTGTGTAATAAACACGTGCGTACATCACACACACAAATCAGTAGACAAATTCCAGTTTATTAACAAGAGCAGTAGTGTTGGTACAAGGCATGAGCTGGAGGGACGCTCGGAATATAAACTATAAGAACTAAAACAGTTAAACAACTATTATTTAACAGTTGTAGCCTGTATGATCCCTTTGTCTGTCCTTTAAATGATAAGGAATTTAAAACCATTTAAAAAAGTGAAAAACTGAAGCCTCACCTTTGAAAGCTTAAAATGTAAACTTGAGTATCAATTTAGCAATACTTCAATTCATACACGGTACAAAACATGCATTCCATTATTATTCCACAGTATACATTTTACAGTGCACACAGACTACACTAATCCAACTGAGGCCCTAACAAAAATATACACAACCTGTACACATTCGTCACAAATGTTACACGCATGACATGTGGGCTAGTCTTATTTATTTAACACTGAAAAAAAAAACTTCCATTACTCGATACCTTTTTTTTTGTTTGTTTCTACACAAGATACAAGATTCATCCTCTTAGCTTTTGGGCTGTCTTTCAAAGAGCCTGAGGTAAGCTGTCACAAATGTAAAATGTAGATCAAATTCAAAATTTCATATAATGCCAAATATCCTTAAATATTGAACACCTTAAATTAGACAAAGTAAAAAACAAAACAAAAAATTAAAAGCTGCTGCTGAAGATTGTTTGTTCTCTGATTCCTAGTAAACAAATCACTCAAAGTGACAATGTATTTTGAATCCCTTTGGCTGACCAAATTCCTCAAATCCATCAGCAGCGGTTCAACCATAAAGTAGTGCAACACAAATCAAACAAATATAAAATGATCACAATGTCGCGGGGAAGGCGGGCGGGGCGAGACGGCCGCTCAGTGTTCCCTTTTCAGCTTGCGGCCCACGTCCACCTCATCCAGCCCGGTTGCCGACCTGGACTGTTGGAGCTCTCGGAGCTGAGCGTGCGTGCGAGGCGGCTGCTTCTTCAGCTTCTGCAGGTGAATGTCTATGGGGTCCAGTTCGGGCTCGGAAGCCGGAACGGGCAAGTATCCGCCGTCCCTCGGCAGGCACATACAGCAGCCGGCGCCGGCCAGGTCGAGCTCGCTGTACTTGAACTCCAGCTTCTTCAGCTTGAAATCCACCATGTCGACGGATTCGCTCATTTCCACAAGGAGGTTCCAGAAGACGCAGCTGAGGATGATGCCGAGCAGCTGCGGGGAGGCATGCGCACTTGTTTAAGAAACCACGGCAATGACACGGGGTTGGTATTTAGCGGCCTGAATGACCTAGGCCAGGAGTAGGCAACTTTTAACGCTCACTCATCACTCGAGTCATTTTGACAACCCTGGAAGCTCCAAACACTTTTTCACATTGAAATGAAGATGTGTATACACATACATACATACATACATACATACATACATACACACACACACACACACACACACATATATATAAATATATATATATATATATATATATATATATATATATATATATATATATATATATATATGTGTGTTGAGCTATGACGGGTTTGGCAGGTTGACAATTACCTGTGGCAGCCCTATGGCACAGCATAGTGCGACAGTTATTCCAATGTTGTCACTCATCCAAAGGTTGACTGCGTGGATGCAGCCACGCACGTGGATCTCTTCCTGCAGGGATTCGCGCTGATGTGCAGTAGAAAGACAACAAAAGCACAATTTGAATTCGAAATGGGAAGTGCATAGCTGAAATGACATTTTTTTTTAAACTGTCCTTCATGCATCTCAGTTGTCAACTGAAATGAGAAAGGGTGAGAACTGTACTCAAGTTGATGTCTTTGACCACAAAACCAAAAGGACGCCAATGCAAAAAAAGATAGACAATGACAATTTTTTTTTTCCAGGACCACTACCAATAATTAGAGGTCAAGGAAGCCAATAACAGAAATCCAGTAAAAGGCAAAATATGGGCGTCAAAATACTAACCGATTCCACAAGCCATTTCTGGGCCGACTGTCAACAAGGTAGCGTGTGAATTATCCATCCAGTACAGTGGACATATATTGATAATATGTGCTATAGATGTGTGTTACTACAGAATGCAATGATTACTATGTATTGTAGGCATTTGGTGATCATTTTCACTTCTCTGGCACGTTTTTCGTCCACGTATAATGGTCTATGGGATATACAGTCCCAGTGGGATTGCTTGGTGAAAATGAAAGTGGGAATTTTTTAAACAAATAGTATCCTAGACTTATAAACAAGTAATATATGCCATAAGTTGTATTTTTCAAAAAAAGAAAAATCGGTAGTGAAAGGGTAAAAGGAGAATAGAAAATGCAGCGATGAATTCAATGAATCCCTGCTGAAATAGAATTGGACGTATACAATACAATAGTGCATTGCTTGGTTACACATACAGTACACGTTCCCGTAAGCAAGCTATTTTGTGAATGTTGTTCATTATGTGTTGCAAGCCTACTTTGTAAATGTTCCACAATATTGAAATGGCGCATGTGCATTACAGATAGAAACAACTCCGATTCCACATACCTGTCTATCCAGAGCCTTGGAACCGCACAGGGTGTTAATGACCTCTCCCACCTGTGGAAAGAGCCCACAATGAGCGAGTCTCAAACGAGACACCGAACGCCGAGGCGTAATGCAGCGGAGGCCTCATCCCTTTACGGGGGCGGTGGAGGAAAGGAAGAGGGGGGCGCCACATGGACCGCTTGCCAGAGCGTGAACTTGTATGCTCGAAAACGGCAGTGGAAACAGCCGGGAACTGATAATAGCGGCAATCTCGCCCATGTTCAGCCTCTCTAATAAAGTCTTCTATCACTGAGTGCATGCTTGTAAGTGTCAGAGAGGGCAGCTATTCCTTAGAGGTACCGCTTCCAGAGACTGTATCGGTGCTTTGAAGGGAGGGACAAGGATGATACAAGACACCGGGAGCACCGAGCCGCCCCTCAAGGACTACCATTTCATTTAGAGGGAGAAATGAAGGCTATATACCAGAACGTGTCTATTGGCGCGATATAGACTAGGAAATAATTAAAGTCTCTTTTTGCACTGATAAAAGTAGAGGACATTTCTCACCGTCTTCACCAATGGGAAATAAAACCAAGAAAAAAGGCCTAACCAATAGAAGTCCAATTATGAAGTGCCTCACATTCATTGACAATGTAAACTGTCAGAGTTATCAATAATAGGAGACTGGAGAAAAGGCAAGACTCGGAGTCAAAAACCATCTTGAGCAAAAGATGGAGAGAGCGGCAAGGTCTTCCAGTGATCCCAGGCTCTCCTCTTTGTTTTATTACAAAGAAGGCGGTTACAAGTTTCACAGTAATTCCATATAAGGAATCGTTTATTCGGGGTGGGAATCTTCGGCTGTCTCACGATTCGATTCGGATTTTGGGGTCCCCGATTCCATTCGGTATCGATTCTCCATCGACGATTTCCGATTCGATACGATTTGTGCTTCAGTCTATATAAGTGCAAAGAATCATCATACTACATGGTTCGTTTTTGCAAGACAGAATAACAAAGATGGATAGTGTAATTTATTTTTAAGTTTTGATTTGCCTTTTTCCACAAAAACAGCATGTTGACAACTGCTAGAAAATAAAGAGACAAAAAAGTGCAGCAAGATAAATTGACAATTCATATTCCAAAATATTATGAATATATTAATTAATATTGCATTTTTAAATTGTTGCCCAAATGAAAACAATTGACATTTATCAGTACATTTATGATAAACAAGTTTTTTCCAGTGAGCAGCTAAATTGATAGTACGGGTAAAGGTAGTTGATTTGTATTTTGTAAATGTTATTTCGTAAAGTAAAGACAGTATGTGAGTAATGTGTGTTTGTGAATTAATTTGGAGTTTGCATACATTGTTTCGTATGGATTACCTACTATTTGCTTTATTTTCTGTACGATAATATTTATGTAATAGTTCATTCCTTAACAGCAAAGTGAAACTATCCTGTCCTCACTGAGACGAGCATAAGCTTAGTCGGAGCAAGAGAGCAAGCTAAACTCTGAAGTGATGACGCAAGACGCCCTCATAGTAGTTTGTAGCTTTGAATGCACATCTTGGCATCAACATCAGCAAATGGATGGATGGACAGAAAGATGGCCACACAGCTGTGGAGACTTGTTCTGCTGGAAGCGGAAGAAGGTCTAATGTCTCACAAAATGGTTCAAACTCTTCTTCTGCTTCGGCCGCCCACCCACAGGGAGGACGACCTTGCATGACCCACGTGACTACGTGTGGCCTTAAGGTCTGAAATGGTTCCAACTAGTGTTGTTATTTGTTTGGCGTCACTGTCATATCGGCACTGGAGAGAAGCCCAATTGTAGCAAAACCGTAACAAAAACATGGTCTGTGGGAAAAATCAGTTGAACAGTTTGGTCTGTGGTGTTTATGTTGCAGCGTGCGATGGGGGAGAGAAGCCAAAAAATGACTACAGCGTTCCCTCACTTTATTGCAGTTAATGGAGGCCGGAAAACGCCTAGGATAAGTGAATTGAAGACAGACCCCCACCCCCTCCCCGAAATGGCGAGGCAAACACTGTACTCTTGAGATTGAATATGGTACCAGTAAAGATTGAAACGATAATACTAAACATTTAAATGTTATATGCTTTATTGACAACATAACAATCATGATTGTGTAATGTAATCGTTATTACATATGATATACATACTGTTGAGGTTAGCGTGAACACAATGGCATCTACCAAACAACCAAGCATGTAGTTAATTGATGTGCGAGACAAAGGTGCACCTACATAAAAAATAGTCGCAGTAAAACTCGATTTCCTTTTATTTTTTAGCAATATTGTACAGAAGAGCTGGAAGAAACATGGGTGGCAGTCCATTTTTAGAGTCACTGTCATATTTTACCTTTTAATAATGGAGTCAACACTGATTTATTTTTTTTACAGTGCTGACAAAAGTCAAGTCTTGTGGGATGTGTTCTGTGACTTATTATACTTATTTTCACATACCAAAATGTACAAGCTTTTGGGTGTTCAACTCAGGAGTAGCACTCACCTCACGGCGCACACAGCAGGTATATGGAACCCCGCATGCTAATGGGCCGGTGCCATTACAGAAATGGTATTGGTTGACTCCCCAGTCCTTATACTCATCTCCTCCACAACATGAAAACTGGACCAAAAAGAACAAACAACAATTTAGCGACAGACCTTTCTGAGGATTCCATTAGAAACTCTAAATGTTGTAGTACAGTACATATTATATATATATGTGTATATATATATATATATATATGAATGAGAGAGAGAGAGAGAGAGAGAGAGAGAGAGAGAGAGAGAGAGAGAGAGAGTTTAATATACAAATATTTGAGAACTTAATCACTTGGGTCAGACCTTTCTTAAATACTGAAGGACATCAATTTTCATTTGCTGTATACTATACTTTGGGCTGGCAGTTGGCTGTGAAACAAAAATGGCATAAATTATGTATTAATGATTTTAGTAGATGCATGCACTGCCATGATCGACCCAAAGTTTTAAAGCACAGGTGTCAAACTCAAGACCCTGGGGCTAGATCCGGCGTGCTCCATTATTTTATGTGGCCCGTCCACATAACTTTTTAATGTAACTTTTTTTGGCGCCGCCTCTGGCCGCTGTTGATATTACATACACATGTGGTAAAAAGGTTGGGGACCGCTGATTTAGAGTATATTCTGAGAGTCTATTATATTTGAAAGTGTTAAAAACCACGGCCATCAATACTTAAGAGAGCAACTCAATTACTTCCATGGTAATTATTTACAATGTAGTACAGCTAATCTTTTATACAGCGAATACATGTTTAAACCAAATACCTTTTCTTGCACATAATCCAAGATGTTTTTGAAGTCCAGGTCGTCGTAGTAGTGTTTTATTCCCTCTCGTATGCTGCTTTGAAACAAGGAAGACGTCTGGAACAAGTGGCGCCGTAAAAACGTCAGTGAATAAAGACAAAGCCATCATAAGCTCATTGTGATGAGAGGTGATAATTGGGCTAGCTGCCATTTGTTACCTTCTTCTCAAAGATGAGTGCTATAATGAGGGCGATTGCCTGGAGAAGAAGCAACACGCAGAGAACGCAGAGGAACTGTGGGGGGGACAGAATAAACAATATTCAATGGAACGTCGCTTCACATTTGGACATCTGTCACACTCACTCGCCACAATGTACACCTAAACAATCTAGTGAGAGCCGATACAAAGATAAAATCACACTTAGCTAAATTCCTGGAACAGAAGATTGTTTTAAACATAGCGTTTGCATCTGTAGAACGACAAATTATTTAGTATTTTCATTTCAAAATGCGTCATCTACTAGAGTTTATTTCTGATTTTTTTTGGTGGTAATAATGATGTTCCTGCCTGTGTTGAGTGTCTCTAAACCTCTGAAAACCACTATATAGACAAAACAAAACAAACAAACAAAAAAAAAACATGTACACATGCTTTCTTTTTAATATTCTTACCATGTGCAGCAGGGTTTTGTTGTCTCTGAGGGAGCCAACCATGCCCACAAGTGAGACTGTGAACATTACTAGACCCAGCAGGATCAGCACCACTGCAGGAGCCAGGAAGAGACCCTCCAGGGTTCGATTTTTCTGCCTTTCTACCTCCGCATACACGCCCACGCAGAAAACACAGAGACCCACCAGCTGAAAAAAAGAAGACTTTTAATTCATATTTCAAAGGATCAAAATGTGCTGGTAGGATTGGAGCGAGAATTTCCTAAGAGATTTTTTATTTTTATTTTTTTTAAATATACTTGCTGTCCCAGACTCAATGGATTGTCATATGTTATTATGGAGCAAAGCACTGATGCTCCTCTCGTATATTTTTAAATTTGTACTTTACTTTAGAAATGTGTTCTGGGGGGGAAAAAAACAACAGCAAACTACAATTTATCAAAGTGATTTATTGATAAATGGACTCCAGTTTCTTAAAGTTCAAAATATTCAAGTTGAATTGTGGATTATTGAGGCAGACCTTTAGATGTATTAACCACAAAAACGCTTGAAACAACATGCGGCATCAATGGCTTTGGTTTGAAGCCAAAGACTATTGTTAATACTGCAGTCACACCACAGCAGCGCTAGGTTCACACTGCCTCCCTGTGCTTGGCTATTAAAGTAACAAAGTGTGATTATGCTGTCCACACATACAGTATGTAAAATGGAACACCCCCTTTGGGGAGAAAATGAAGTGGCATTACTTCTGAAAGTGTGATAAAGAGCTAAACATTTTCTCAGTGATGTTAAAAGGTTAAAAAAAATACAAGTATACAAAATGAAGCTTCAAAAATCATAAGAAATATATTCACACTCTTTCCTTTATTTTTGCCCATTTCCTCTCTTTGTGGTCAACTATCCATGCTTTCATGGCAAACGTGTTGTCTTTGTGTGGTTTGATGAAAAAAAATATACAATACAGCATATTGTATGCAAAGCCTGAAAACAGGGTGACTAGTTTTGCAAATCACTGGCTTAATTTGAGGAGCAACTTTCTAATTTTATATACGGTTATACTTTTAAGTAAGAATGGGGCTGATACAAATATCTAAAATTCAACTTCTCTAGCTGATGGATCAAGCTGTGCAATCTTGCTCAACACATTTATTGAACAGGCAGGAACAGAACGAAAGTAAAAAGCCATGTTTAGAAATGAGTATGAAGAGATTTGTGTGTTATATTGATTTTTAAATATGATTTAAATGAAAAGGGTATTTACATATAGACGCATGCAACCTTACTCGACAGACTCCTTGTACAGGGAGGAAAATGAACTAAAGTAAAAAACAATTTGTAGAATTATTTATCAAGAGATTTGTGTGTCATTTTAATTTTTGGATGTCTATGAAATGAATAGGTTGCTTGGACATAGATGAGCAAAGGATGGGATGCCTTGCCTGCTTCGTGTTGCAGAGGTAACGACATGCAAGCGACCTATAGGCAACCAATGGGCTCATTTCATGTTTGCTTCCTGACTCCGCTTTTTGCATGCTCGCTTCTCTCACCAGAGCAGAGGGGCAAGAAGAAAGGTGGTAGAATCATTTTGGGGAAATGAGACCATCACTCCTCAATGTCGTTATCTGATAAAGACGTCTGCCAAAGATGATGACACACATTGGTGCCTGTCTAGCATTGGTGCCTGTCACAATTACACCGTTTACATCTCATAATTATCCCAATCAGACAAAAAACTAAGCAAACAAAAAAGAAGTAATCGGAACAAAAACATCTCATAAGAGAGAAGCATACAATAAAATAGAGCGCACATGAAAAAAAACAATAAAAAACGAGCGAGCATGAAAAAGAAGCACAAAAGAAAAATGACACAAACAGGAAAAAAGATGTGCACAATTATTAAAAAAGAGCACAAAAGAAAAAAGCATGAAAGAAAAAAGCACGCGTGAAAACAGACACAATCAATACAAAACGAGCATGTAAAAGAAAGAAGCGCAAAAAAGGAAACAAGAAAAAAGGCAAACAAGAAAAAAGCACAAAAGTAAAAAGGAGCAAATAGTAAAAAAGTACACAAGAAAAAAAGAAGCATAGAAGAAAAAGGTATTATGCAAGAAAAAAGACTAACTATAAAAAAAGAGCATGCGCAAAAAAAGAAGCAAACAATAAAAAAGAAAGAGTATGCAAGAAAAAAGAAGCGCACAAGAAAAACGAGCATGCTAACTTTCCCCACTGGAAGTGGTTGGTGTGGGTGGGGTGAGGGGAGTGGACTCACCCGATTGGACGACAGGGGGGCCACTTGCTTGGATGTAAACAATGTTTGTTTTTGATCGGGATGTTAATCCTGTGACAATTTTTTCCCCCTCTTTTTAAAAGTGAACACTACCAGTAATTTAAATGTTATGGCAATATTGTTTGTAAGTATTGAAGATGTAAAAATACACTGTTCTCAAGTGGTGTAGTTGGTTAAGATTTTGCCTCTGAATCCAGGTTCAAGTTCCGGTGGCTGCAGCTTTTTTTTCCTTCGTTTCTTGCCAAGAGACAATAGAACATTTAGGCCCTAACGTTTTCATGAACAGAACAGTAAGGACACAGAAAAAAGCATGGACACTACGGCTCTAATGCCTGTTATTGATGAACAGAACACATAGGGCCTAACTGTTCTGTTCATCAATAAATAAGTGAAACAAAGTGGCTTTCACAATTATTGATTGGCTGCAAGAAATTTGTAAATGAAGGGAAAAAACAACAGAAAAAAAAAGCTGACGCGAGCAGGACGAACCCGGGACGCTGTGTTCAAAGGCAAACGATTAACAAACTACACCACTTAAGGACATGCGACCACTTCACCTACAATACTTAAATACCTTACGGGTCCCCGGGACTCGCAATACTAAACAGAAATGTTTGGAGCCGTAACAATAGTGCAGTAAAAAGGACATTTATGGTTTAAAAGGTATTTACGAGATGTGACCAAAAAACAGATATGAACGAATGTCAGTAAAATTTGTTAAAATAACTCTCTGGTTTGGTGGAAAAGTCCGCTCAGCTTCAACATGTCAACATTATTTTTCCCCTTCTCCATCTTCTGATGCGTTTTGTTTTCGTTTTGTTTTTTCTTGGCTCTGTTATCTGATTGTGTATCACTTTACATGTCACTGAAAACAACAAAATCAAAACAAGCATGGAGGACGAAGTAAAAAGTGTTAGTAAGTGGTCAGGTTTTGCTAAATAAAACAGTAAATGGACAATGATTAATATTTTGACTTCCAAAAACCAGGCCTGGGAATCTTTGACTGTCTCACGATTCGAATCCAATTTTGGAGTCTCCGATTCAAAATGATTTGATTCAATCAGAAATGATTTCTGCTTCAATCTATACAATTATTAGCTCGATAGACTGTTTGCGTCCTACCTCAAACAATATAATGCTCTGTGAAAGTAGCATTAAAGTAGCAGTTGGCTAAGGCAGCCGAAGACTGTGAGTCACATCAAGAAGATAAACCAGGAAGTGAATGTGAGAACGTGATTGGTTAAAGCAGCCAAAGAGTATAAGTCAAATCGAGAGGACCCCCCCCCCCCACCCCCACTTCAGCCTTCAATTGCTTTGTGTGAAACAATTGTTAAGCAATGCCTCTACAAAAAAAAAAGTTGCATCCGGGGGACGCACATTGATCTGAAATTATGCGTCCCACGGCAAAAAATCAAGTGTCAGGGAGGCAGGGACGCAGGCAAACGAGAGCACTGCTTTAGTATAGTGCTTAATTTACCATTATTACAGGTTCCTGGGAAGCAATCTGATGTTCCGTGGTTCTGAAAACAGCAATAAAGTTTGAGTCGCTTGTAGAGCTCATTTTTAAAAAGAGCGGGACTCAAACCATGGACGCTGTGTTCAAAACAGTGTGTAAAAACCACTGGGTGGCAGGAGTGCATTGGGTAAGAGATTAGCAGAGGTCACGTCAGCAAATACAAAGAAGAGAATTGACAGGAAGAAGGAGTGGCTAGGAAGCTTTGAAGAATGATGATGAGAAACAGAGAAAATGGAGGAAAACTGAATAACGACACAAAAGGAATACTTCATAAAGCAATTGTCCAAGAAGGAAATAATTGGGAACAATCAAGCGGTCCCACCGCCAGCAGCCGAGAGACGTCACCCACCCAATGACAAAGTAAGCGAACATTTGCTTGAATAATCGTTGAACAAAAAGTTAAACAACAAAGTTGTGTGGGACAGGGAAAATGCACACTGTAGCAACTATAAAAATATTTTGTGGTAATCGCACATATTTTTCTAAATTACAAGATAATCCTGCGAGAAAGACTCAGATATGAACGAAAACCGTAGCCGTAGTTCAGTTCAATAGTTGTGTGTTATGTTCAGACAAATTATTTTACTATCAAAGTAGCCTTACTTCTGTGTGCACCGCCACAGAACTCAAAAATAGTAGTGTCATGGTCAAAGTTATTCTTGAAAAGTATGCTTTCAGAAGCTTTATTTTTTTCAACAGAAATGTGAGTTTCGACAAAACTAAGCTGTATTCTAACCCTGATTGCTAAAGAACAGAAAAATAAACCTTTTTTCCGCTGTAATAAAAGAATGTTTCATGGGTTAGATTCCATGAAGCTTTGAAAAAAGATTGAATAGGACCAAACCCATTAGTTTGCTTTCTATAATACTATAAAGCCCTTGCGTGTCATAAAGGATTAACTCAGTCGTGGTTCTGTCGGATCGCTTCTTTAATTGAAAGACAAATAGAAAAAACAGTTAACAAGCACTGTAGTCCCAAGCGGCTGTCAGCCACAACTCACGTTAGTGCTTGATAACAACTGACTCAGTCCTCCTCAGCAGGCTTCCTCGTGTCTAACAATGAACATTACAATGCACATAATTTATCGATTTTGCTAACAATGCGAAGATCAGCACTACAATTTACAAAATAGGAAAAAAGTCAACAAGCACATCGCTTCAAGATGCTGTCAGCTGCAACTCAAGCTAGTGCTTGAACAACTGACTCAGCACAAGCTTGTGCCAAATAGCTTGCTGATCTCTTCAGTGACAAATAAAGCATTCACGTTAACAATAGCATCGAGCTTCGTCATGCTACTGTGCAGCCCAGGTAAAATCGCCCTGAAGAGATATCCAATTGGGTCACCAGTTGGGCCATTACCAAACATTTAGCTTTGTATACAACAATTGTATTATTAACAATTGTATTAAATGTATTATAACAATCAGCTCAGCTGTTAGCAAAAGCGCCAATGTATTTGACATGACATTGTGACTTCTTCTTCATGCGTTTTTTTTTTAATGTGTATCATTATATGGGGAACACCCAGTGTCCAGAATGAGACACTACAGCAGCATTTTATTCCAATTACAGATTTTCATTTTCCTTACTCTGGATATGTGTCTTTCATTGTATTTAATTGTTTATTTGTTATGTGTTATATACAAAATTTGTTTTTTGATCAAATGGACAAAAGAATAATAGAAAATTAACATTCATTTCACACACTTAAGGAAAAATGTTATATTGTGATACAAGGGGACTGTTGGATTGGATATGCATTAGTCCACAACATTTATTCTACTTTTTTAGTAATGTTTAATAAGGCTGACTTTTAGTGCTGTATTCTGTGTTAAACAGGTGGTGTTTTTGTCAAGATTATGGACATATTTTGCCTGGAGAGTGTCGGGACCTGGAGTTGTTTGGTCTAAGATTTACTTGCCCCAAACAACTGTTCCCAACACACTCCTAGCAGTGGATAAGTTTGAGTATATAATGATGGGCTGTTTTGTTGAGAGTCCCCCTTTAACTATCTAACTCATTCGCAGGTTAAGGAAAGAGGCCCGGGTTGTATCTGTATTGGATTGTAGCTTGTTGGACTTCAAAGATAAACTCAGATCAAAATTGAACTCTACAGTGAGTGTTTTTTTCAACCATTTTAGTAATTACCTTTAAATGAGATTAAATGAACACAGCAATAATTAAGTGTAGTAACGGGGGAGTGGAATCCACCACACCTATAAATTCAACAGGACCCAAAAGGAAGTAACCTGATTTCTAAGTTTGTATGTTTTTTTTTTCCCCCGACAATACATTAATAGTTGACCTTCCTTTTAGGGGCTCACTAGGCCAGTGTGCAGAGCAAAAATCTACATATAATGCTATATAACACTTAATATTTTTGTGAGAATATATATATATATATATATATTTCTTTTTAGATTTTAGTTGGATGGGACCAAAAACGGAATTGCCATTCATGTCTGGTCGACAGAGTAATGGACCAATTACAACCAAGATCAACTTAAAAACAACAACAACAGATGGACGGACGAAGACAGAAGGGGATCCAAGGTAACTATGTACTGTAGATGTCAAACCAGCAAAAAAAATAAAAAAGGAAAATGACCACCAATGACAATAAGCCTGGGAAAAAAGTGATTTGCTATTTGCTTACGTTTGCACTTTAGAGCTAGCTTGGTAATCTTGCTGCTTGCTCAGTAAGAAACTACAGTGGACCCTGTGTTACAATGTCCCTGATTTACGTTACTTTCATGTTGCGACGAGGAATACTGAGTTTTTTCGTCCCCTATTTACCGTATTTTCCCGGCTTTGCGACAAAAACAACTGTCATGACCCTAGGGGGTTGGCTGTATGTGTTCTTTTGCCTCCATTTGCTGGTGATTTTAGGTAATTGCATGTATTTACTATTGCCGTCTAACTGCTTCCATACAACGTGTGACTACAATGCTGGTCTGCTATTGGTCGGCGTCTCCTCACGGAGATGGTGGTCTGCTACTGGTCGGCCTCACTTGTTTCATAATGGCGGAACGGTAAAGCTTTGTTCGATTGTGAATGGTTACAAAAACGTATTTATAGTGCATTTTACTGCTTAATTCAAAGTTGAAAGCGTTAGCAATGGGTCCCAAGATTTCTCGTGATGTTAAAGAGAGATGTAAGAAGATGATTAATATGGAAACGATGCTGGGGATGACCCTTATTAGGGAATATGGGCATAACATGCGGCACTCAAAGGTAACTAAATCCTTCCTGTTTCTGCTTGTATACATGTATATTATATATACGTAGCACTTACTATACTATTTTGATACCAAATTTTAATATGTATGTGCACTTTTGATGTTTTTACCTGGGGCTCTAAACGCATTAGCTATTTAACATAGGTGTGGATTGACTGTCATATGACAAATTTGCCTTACGACCCCAACCGCGGAACGGATTAATGTCGTAACACGGGGGCCCACTGTATTTTGAAAACTGGAAAATTTATATTGGACATTTCATACTGAAAATGTTTCAAAAAATCTCAACTCATCCCTGGACAGCTCTAATTAAAATAATTGAGCTGTTATTGACATGATAATAGATACAATGCAGCACAGTTATATCTTAAGCAAACCACCAGAATAATTTACATATTGTTCAATTGATACCTCATAAAATGTCGATCCACACAATATTATTATTAATATACTCAAACAGGCTTAATTGAGTGTACGTGACCCTGATGCTGTGGCCTGCAAGTCTCATTCCATTGAATCAAGTTGGCGTGTTACAGATTGTTATAAAATACAACACCACAGAAGCAAGTTACAGCTTGATAAATTATTATAACTGCTGTTTATACATTTGAAATGGTTATCGAGCAAATACCGAAATAGTTTGCCATTGATGTGAAAAGCATGCCGCTGTCATTCTGCATTGGAGGAACAATAATTCTCGCCTAGAAGGGGGTCCAACGCCCTGCACCAGCGTGCTGTTCATTAACCGGCGAACGAAGCTACGATCACGGCAATTTCCACAAGCCTCAACTTTAGTGCGGTGTATTCTGTGCATTACCCTAATAAGCATATCTAAACGTTTATTCAAAAAGCTGAGGGGTTGCATTGACAGTAGTTGTTTTGAAAGCTCGGGTTTTAGCAGCTAGCTAGTATCCCTAAACCAAATCCCGTTAGCAAATGCGGGAATTCAAGTTGACATTTGCCTGCAGTAAATATGCACAATCATGTGTCCAATGTTTACTCTTTAGAGAGTTTACAGAAACATGATCATGTGTGCTATTGAAAGAAAATTCTTAATTGCAGCTATGCCATCTTATACCATTCACAACTCACTGTAAACTCGCATATACATACGACCTTTGGTTTCGTAAGAAACAGACATACGACTTAAAAGTGTGGTAAAACGAGAGACGGTAATACTTATTAATGTACGCCGAATATTGCGATGACACATCCTGGTGTAGTATATACACTCAACTTTGTGTCCTGTCCCGCATAATTATGCAGGTAGAGACTGGAGTTTAAATGCAAGCATTTTTAGACTGGGGTCTGGGTGTGACTCAGGGTGGCTCGCGTTTACAAATCAAGACCCACTTAATCGTCACTATTTTATCAATTTGCACGTGAATAATATACAAACAAATACAACTTACCGAAAACAGCATCGAATAGACATTGAGGGAAAATTTGATGAAGTAGTAGAAGTGGTTGCTTTTCCTCAATTCAGAATAGGGTGGCATGGCCGTCGGTGTTGTGGAAGCTAGCTAGTAAGCTCGCTGACCACCCTTCGTTTAGTTCACGTAATGTTAAAGTACTAGTAACAAAACAATAAAATAATTACAAGTTACACCGTTAACAACATGTTCAAACGACTGACCGCATCCTATCTTTTTTCGTTTAAAAAATGTATCAAGTCTCATTTGGTTGGAACAAAACCACTTCCGTGCAACCGGCTACCATTCGCTTTGTTTTGACTACAACCTTAAAGGGCCAGTGCACTAAACCGCTACGCCCGGGATCATGCAAAGTAGACGAGACTGAAAAGTGCACAGTCTAATCGGTCAGTGATCGAAACATTAATGATGCAAGGCATGTATTTTAAGTTCGAAAACTCACACCGCACAATTAAATGTCTAAAAAGAGGATGGACGTCAATCATACGCAGTTCTAGTTCTATTCGAGTTCAATAGAGAATTATTTATATGGTCCATCGGTGCTGTCTGATGGACAAAGGTACAAGATAAATAATCTTTAGAGCCCAACGGCACATAAGTCACTGCCCTCAGGCAAGAATAGGAATTGTAATAACATCTATCACAGCTCACTGTTGATTAGTTACTGTAGTAAATGAAAAGATTACACCAATTTTACTCAAAATATATTACTGTGCAAAAACTAATCCCTAGCTCTTGCTTCAGGTTACATCAGTTGTTTTCAGCACTTGTTGGATATATTTAGCATAGTGATGACTAACGTCTTTACAAATGGGTTTATGCCGTCACGTAGCTGGCCATGTGTCGAGTTCAAGAACAAGAGATTATCAATGTCTGGTTGTTTTTCTTTTAAATGTTATTCATCATGAGGTCATTGTTTTTTGTATTTTTTATTCAGAATAAACAACACAAATCTGTGTGGGGCATACCTGTACCTAGATGCATTTTACATGTGCAGTATTAGTGGTTTGAGATTCATCACTGACTTGTCTTGTGCACAGTGTGGGAACAAGTTTCTCCACAGCATGAAACCCTGACTTCACTGTCCATACGAACGTCGTAAGAACAAACAAACAAACAAACAAAACAAGGTAAAGATAACGCACAAATAATAGAGCACAAGTACCTGTATGAACTGTAAGTGGGTAGATTATGTGCAGATATTTACAACAATATCCAAGATAACTACAATAGTGTGTATGTGTGTGTAAGTAGTGTGGGGTTAGATGTGCAATATTAAACTAAATAGGTTAGACTAAACAGATTGCAGCAGGATGGTCATTTAGTAAAAGCTGGTCTGCCATGTAATTCTAAGGTTTGGGTTTTTCTGAACAATGTTTGCATGCTTTCGCCGCACATTTTTTCTCCAGGTCCTTTTTTGTTTTTATTTTAATTTTTATTTTTTTCCCATCTCTCCAAAACCCAAACGACACAAAAATGAAATAACGCTGAAATTTTATGGTTTGGTGCCTGTTTAGCAGTGGCTTGCTTCAGCATTATAGCTATCTTGTATTTCCTGGCCAAGAGCCAATCAGAGAAAGAATACAAATGTGTTCTGCACACATTGGTTACTTGAAAAAATTGCTGCCTTGCAGTGGAAACGCATCCCAGAATGCTCTCATCAGCAAGCTGTTTCTTTTGCAAAACATTTAAAAGGCAAAATAACACACACAAAAAAATTGCTTAACACTTAATTCTAAGCATTCCTTTTAACTTTTGATCTGTGAGATTGTGTACAATATGAGTTTTGGTTTATGAAACAAGATTAAAAAAAAATTGAGCAACTACAAATAAATCTCCAGTAACGTCAGCTTTATGGTGGCTGTGAATGACAAGTAGAATAAAAAAAATAAATAAAAATCAATGGTACCTTCATTGTTTGAAGATACTGTAAAATGACAATTGTTATTGTCTGCAAACTGTTAGCAGTTACTTGTTGCATTACATTTCAGTAAGCAAATATGAACGTGGCAGGCCGAAGGAAGTCTGATGCAATGTCAATGCCAATGATTACAATGAAAGACGGAAATTGCAATTCTACTAATATGCTTTTGTTATTTAGCATTCTTGTCCGTCGGCAAAACAGGCAGATGGCAATGTCAGTGTTGACAAAGTGCCCACTTCTGCTGATAGTATGACACAGTTGATGTTTCTACTGATCATTTTTTAACCAGGCTGACCACCAACGTTGCTTCTGTGGTTTTGACATCACTTTTGTCTCATAGACCAAAATTTATGGGGAGAGATCTGGCTAAAATCTCCCAAATGTTCATAGAGATGAAAGTAGTGAGCTTCTAGGTACAGACTAAACCTAAGTTTGAAACGTGTTGATTATCAAAAAAATATAAACGTTGATCATTCATAATTAAGAGGAAATTTGTTATTTGGTCTTCTCCCAAAATATTGGCAGGTAAGATAAGGCCAGTTTGCAAACACTGCAAAACAAAATAATAATAATAATAATAATAATAATAATAATAATAATAATAATAATAATAATAATAATAATAATAATACAACATTCACTGCAATTTCCATTTTGGTAAACTATTCACCAAGAGGGAAGATCTTAGATGCAACAGCATTTGAAAAATAAAATGAGCTGGTAACAAATGTCATTCAGCAGTTGCTATTTTATGCTAGTTCATTTTCTTGCAGGCTGCTCAGTTAAAAGAAAACACTTTTGAATAAGAAAAACTTTATAATAGGCATAATTTTAGATAACGAAAATCTTGTCTAATTTTTGTTGGCTCATCTAATCTCGTGGGATTTGTGTCTCATCTCATTTCCAGAGATGAATATGCCCACCAAATCTTCTAAATGAAAGAATCAACTATCTCCTTTCTCCAGGAAAAAAAAGTTTCTTTCTGCTGATTCCCATTCTTTCATAATCAGCAGCACACACACAAAAAAAGAGCTTAACTTAAAACCAAATGAAGATTTTTAGACTGATCAAAGCCTAATGTGTGCTGTGATTGATACTTTAATTTCATTTCAGTTAAGCTCATGTTTTCTTTTTCAGTGCAGAAAAAAGTGTGTTTTGCAGCTGTTTTTCCCAGTGAACTCACACATTTTGCAGAATGAATATCTATATGCTGCAGTGGCAGGCCGTGACTTTCACATGTACATCTTCTATGACGTCAGACTTTCAAATAAATAGCCCCCATGCGCACACGTACACATTACTGAGCTACACAGGCTATTTTCCTGAGCTTTTACAAAGCCGCATCAGTCATTAAAACTTGTCATTACACATGATGTTGTCAAAACGTTAAAAAAGTAATAATAATTAAAAATAAATATGCACGAAATTACAGTCCAAATTACCAATCGCAGTTTAATATAAGAAGAATATCATTTTATTTGTTTATTATTAATTCAATATGAACAAAATAAAATAATACAAACATATTAAAAATGAAACAATAAAGAAAGAAAAGGCTTGCAGTCACCAAAACAAATGGCGGTCACAATCGATCAGTTTTTTCAATATCTCCCGATTGTTCTTCACCTTTTCATTATGGAGGCCTCTTTCTCTTGGCACTGAAATATAGTGTATCCACTTGCGTGTTCCAAAAGTTTTTTAAAAGCACCGCAGCACATTAAGGAGCTCTCTCTACCTCCGAACTGAGATCTACAATACTGTAAATCCACATGGGTGTCCCCATAAGATTTTAAAAGCACCGTAGCGCGTGTGTCCAGTCATGCTCTGGTGTCTCATTGACGCCTTGGTTAAACAATTCAAGTTTGCAAATCCAGTGTAGCTCCAAACACCAAATCGATCCTTTGCAAACAAATGGCATTCCCAGCAGAACTATTTGCCAGGGTCGGCTCAGGCCCCTGGTAGCCCAGTCAAAAATATGCCCAAGTCGGGATAGGTTAGCTAATAGCTACGCTATGCCTCTAAAGCAATCAGTCAAAGCCAACACCGCGTAGCTTGCTTGTTGAGCATTGCACCGCCTTCCTGCACCTTCGACGTGATTCCTTTAGATGGCAATTTTATGACTCAGTTGGCTAATACAGCTGTCTATTATTACAGCTGCTCATATATCCATCTGCACTTGCAGTAGCTCACGCTGTGCTGATGCGAATGCCCTGGCTTCTGGCTAAGGCAGAATACATACAGCTTGACGACACAAGTTAGCTGAATTCTAATTGGCTGTAAACTCCAACCTAAAACCACAACATTAGAAGGAGAGTATCCAAATGGATATGACACGAAAATAACAAAATATGGAGAATAATTTTATTTACATATATATATATATATATATATATATATATATATATATATATATATATATATATATATATATATATATATATATATATATATATATATATATTTAGTAAAAATGAATTTAAAATGAAATTGACATTCATTATAGTTATAATTATTATAGTTAATTATCATAATGATGTCAGGTTATGTTAGGCCAGCAGAGAAGGCCTTGCTGGCCCTGACGGTCCACCACTGATATGCTGAGGATAACATAATTGACAAGTATTCTTTCTCCTTTTAACTGGTACAGACCAAAAAAATAAATAAAATAAAATAAATTAAGTCAGTTATTTCAAGCCTGCATGATCACTTTTTATTCCACACAATAAATTATACTTTCTACCACTCAAATAACATAAGCAGAGGTGACTTCATTCTGTCGTTTGCATCACCAGCCAGACTTCATACAGCAGCTTTCTGTCGTTCAGGGTTCCAATTATTACATAATTATAACAACAGTCAATAGCAATATGTCTTGACAAAGCCCTGAAGGCAGGTGCATATTGCACATATTAATATCACTGCAATATCTCCCTGTGTCCAGGATTGATTTTAAGGTTGTTTTACTAGTTTTTAAGTTTCTTAATGGTCTTCTCATCCATCCAAAATGTTTTTGTTGTTTTAATTCTTTTTCCACATGAACTTTTGCAGGCCAAGAGGTCCTTTGGCTTTGGCCTTTTATTGATTCCTAAAGTCAGGACTCTTACTCTGGCAGAGGTATCGGTCTAATCTTATGCTGCCCCCCCTCGTCTGTGGAACTCCCTGCGGGAGCACCTCAAGGGCAGCAAAGAATGATAATGTTTTTGATAAGAAGCTAACGTTCCAGCATTTTAATTCTGCTTTTATTTTAGACTTTATTCACTCACTGGTTTCATTTTTTTTTTAAATTGTTCAATCATCTTTATTTTTCAGTGGTATTTGACTATTTTGAAGTGTTTCCTCTGCACTGGGAGGTGTGAAAGGCCATGGCCATGGTCCTGCCTCAATAGTTCCTCAATCGATCTAACATGTTCTGTATCTGTGTCCTGTAGTTGTCCTATGTGACCTACAGTCTTGTTTAAGTCACAGGGACATTGCATTCACTTATCTCATCTAAATTTAGCATCATTTGTTGTCCTACTGAAACTGTTGTTGTCAAAGGAAATCGTTTGTTTAGAAAAGAGCAATTACTTTACAATTATATGGTAAATGCTTGTACCATTGACAGTATAGCTACGATGTATTTTGGGTTCTGTTCAATGGCTTTGATTACCTCGGCATGATTTTGCATGCCTATGCTGTTATCGCTTTTCCGCATTTTACTCAGTGTACACAGACTTAGAGCAGTGTTACTGTAACAGTCAAGAGCATTTGGCTCTTGCTGTAATGTGTCACACATGTCAGATGATGTGTAAAAAGTTGAAACTTAAAATGATTAGTTGTATTCATTTTAAACAACTGGAGTTTTTCTCTTTATTTTGGTACCCCAATCTGGTTATAAGTGTTTTTTTTAGGCATTTGGTCGCCTTCTCAAGACCCCAAATAATAGACTGAGTTAACCAAACGATAATTCTTATCCACAGACACCACTGCAACTAAAACAATGCTAAAAAGAATTGTCTCAAATTTATATTTATTGTCTGACATGCTTAGATACTAAATATAATATGGACTATGAATATAAATAATATCCTAAGGCTGCGCTTACCAGCAAGCAGGCTTTTTTGGCAGCACTTCATGTAGCAAATTCAAAATCAGAGAATTTTTGGGGAGAAAAAACAAAACAAAACAAAAAGATCAATGTATTTGAATGTTAGATACCTTAAATTTGTAGTGCAACTTGAATATAGGGTTAAAAGGATTTAAAAATTCTATTTTTATCTCCAAAGTGCACACTGTCCCAAATACATAAGATCTTGGGGTTTGTACTGTACACCGACACATCCATCATCATGTCCATTTGTTGTCTTTACAACTTACAGTATTATATTGTTCAAGGGAACAGCATGGACTATCCCCTGATCCCGTGAATTTGTAAAACTCTATACATTTTGATAAAAGGCTGAATACACTCTATACCGTTAGGGAGGAACTATACAAGAGTATATGAGTATTGATTTAATGTCAGTTCTAAAAGTCACATTATTCAATAATAAAAAACAAGCTTTTGCGATTAAAAGCAGAAAAAAATGCAAAAGGACTTGTTATTTTTGGCCACATTTAAAGAGGATATAAAATATTGACACACACCTGTGAACATTTTGTGATATTAAAAATTAAACAAGTTTGCACAACATTCCACCATTTATTTCCCTATTACCTGTAAAACCCAATATTGAGTTTTGTGTCTGTGTGCGTGCGTGTGTGTGTGTGTGCTTGTGTTTGTGTGGTGGTGGGGGGCTGTATGTTGTCGTATTAAATAGAAATCAGCACACAACTGCCACCATTTAGCGCCTCTCAGTAAGGCCAAATAAATTTCTGACGTCGTCGTCTTTTCGGTGTGTTTTTGCCCTCTCAATAGACTCTTCTATCCACTCTCTCAGGAAACTGTGAGCTCCAACATAATGATTTGCTTGGTAAATTCTAAGATAATTATGATGTCAGGTCCAAGCTGGATCATTGTTGTTTAGGCTGGGAACTTCAGCTGTCAGGTTCCACTTCCAGTTTCCAGTCCGTGGGGGTGGTGAAGAAACCAGATAGTGCTTTTAATGGTGTGCGGCTTTTTCCTCTGGTTCCATTGATTGTGATAATCTGTCGCCTATGAAATCCTGAGGGCAGTGGCAATGCTGTCAGGGACTGCCCAGAGTACCTGGTCGTGGCAACAGTGATAAGAGCCATTTCGACGGGTTTTTTGTCAGCTGAGTATGTATTCCAAGGATTCCAGGGATGTCTGTACTGCAGGGCTTCCCATAAACTCTTCAGCCAAGCCACTACCTTGCGATTCATACAACTTTGGTAACTTTTCACTGGTTGATGACTTTTCCCCTGAATTATATCACTTTCAAGTTCTTCCAAAAGTGCTGTAGGACTAATGAGCAGCTCTTGTACGCAATGATTCTGACTCCACAAGGCCTGAAGAAGAGGTTGTCCTAGCTTTCTTTATCACCACCTGAACAGCTGTCCACAGTGATTCTTCTACATTACATTCATTTTGGAGTGGCGGCCCATCATTCCTAAATCCTAGGTGCCCCTGGTGATGGGATGTTTGGCACTTTAACTTAGTCCTGAATCATCATAATCTGATCATTTGAGTCAGGTGTGTTGAAAGTGTGGCAAAAAAACAAAACAGGCAGGATATTGCTCACGATGAAGTCGGAGTTCCCTATCCCTGCATCAAACGTTAATGACTGCATATATCTAAACAATGTACTGAACCCTCGGTGGGAAACATTGCATTGAAACCGAATCACACAATAAGAGCTGGCCCCTGGCCTTGTAAATAATGTTCAATAAAAGCAACAACTTTTTCCTCATCCAATTAATGTAAAATATAAAATAACTGACCTGCAGGTAATTACTGTTAGTCTAATTTTATAATCATTTTCAAAATAATCACATCTTGAGTCACTGTTAGGGGTGGCTTAGTGTCAGAATGGTTAGCAGGTCCGGCTCACATTTCAGAGTAGAAATGGCTCTTTGAGGGGAGCCGAATCTTGGTGATCAGTTGCTTTCAAAGAGCCGGTCAAAAGAATGGCTCTTTAGGCTCTTATTAAATATTTACTCAGTTTCAAGAAGCCAGCTTGGGGGCATCTCTTTTTAACCTGGAAATGATCACTGGGAGAAATGAGAGGTTGATTTGAAGTCAAATAATTAAAACTCAGATAACAAATCTAAAAAGATATTTTGGCTGGCAACCAGTTAATAGTGTCCCCAGCCTACTGCCCATAGACATCTGGTATAGGCACCAGCAACCCTAGTAAGGAAAAGTGGTTCTAGAAAATGCATGGAAGGATGGAGTTACTGTCAGTGTTTACACCATATTAAATTGTCGGCAAGCAAAATGAGACAACTATGTCACAAATATGGTCATGCTATACGCACCAAGAATGTCTCCTGTGCAACAAACTGAAAGAGTTGGTCGCACAAGTGCTACTAATGCAAACTTGTTCAGACCTCTGCTAAATTGCAAATTGAATAAATCCCTCGTTTGGGGTTGTGGTCACTGATCAGTTTAAAGTTTTGCGGAGTACCTGAATGAATGAATTTTAGAAGAAACACTGTCCAGCTGGCTCCCTCATAACTAATGCTGGGTATTGTGCCTTGAAAATGTACTGAGATATATTGCAATATTGCAAAGGTGTATTGCGATTTATTGGGCGATGCTTGACGATGACTGAAAAAACTCAGACATTATTGGAATAGACAAATTCTATTCATTCTTTTTCAGAAGCCACACATCATTGACATCTATGACCACACATTAAACCTTCTACTTAAAAAAAAAAAAGTAGCATGTTCACATGTTTTATTCCAGGCATGCCCTTGACTGTGTTAATATTCCCACAGCAGTTGAGAAGACTCATTCAGATGGCACTGTTGTGGCAAGAACACCGCATTCATATTACAAAAAAGACTTAGCATATAAGAAAGAAAGAAAAGAAAAAAAACTTCAAAATTCCCATTGGAATTAAATGCAACATAAGATTCTACAGCTCGTTAATATGGCTCCTTGGATATTAATGCGCTTCTCCGGAACACATACAGGAGCTTACTACGCATAGCTTGAACACTGCAGAAGCCCGAGATAATGACTACAACGGCAGAAATGCTATCTTCACATCATCAAGTTTGCTTTTTCTGCTGTTTGGGCTCCTGTAGTCATGTAGGCAAGAGTGCAACATGACTGTGCAAAAATCACAAGCAGTGTAAATGGAATCCATACCAACTCTTTATAAATCCCCCCAAATTGCTATGAAATGCACTTTTAAATTCCATACAGGTAAGTTATAACATTGGACATTAATATTTTCTTCCTTGAGATCATCAATGAATTAGTACAACTATTCAACAAGTTAAACCTTTTTTGTGTCTTGTGAGTGTTTTGTCGCTTGATTGTTACAAAGTTGGATGAATGCGACTGCCGTTCAGACTGAAGTCTCATGTCATCAGATTGGATACGTATCAGTTCTAGTACTAAATACTGAAATGGCCTGGGCCACATTTGAAAAAATCTGATCGGTGTCATTCACGCATCCATTAAAAGATCAAATACAGGTCAGATGGGGGAAAAAAAATCGTAATTGGGTCTCTTCAGACTGCCGTGTGAACCTAACCTCTTGTACATATTCGATCTTTTGCCATGCAACTTCAGTCTGAATGGCAGGGTCGCATGGATCCGACTGGCATGTAATAAACAAGCAACAAACGTCACAATTCTATGCTCAAAAGGGAGCAAGCAAGTTGGAAAATACAAAGCAACAGTAATGGATGAGGTGAAGACAACTTAATGAAGGGAGCCCCAGCTGTTTCTTCCTCTCTTTCGCTCTTTTTCAGTGAGCGCTTGGAGCGATTGAACTGCTCGCTTGCAACAAGCGACAGAGACGTTGCTGGCGCTGCATAAAATGCCATAGTAAAACACATCACCCTTCACCACCTTAATTTACTCCTTAAATTTAACAGATTGAAATATTCTTTCTCTGCTATGACTGGATTTTCAACATGGCCAGGTAATTCACTAAACATGTTAAGCACGCCCACTGTCTGTGATGTCAGTGTCCTTAATGCACATGCAAGTCAGTTTTGGGCTGTTTAGCGTTCAAACAAAGGTCACATACAGGTCACATTTATTCGGAAATGTGAACAACCTGGGCGGCTCGGTGGCGCAGTGAATAGCACGTCCGCCTCACAGTTCAAAGGTCCCGGTTCAAATCCATCCTTCCTGTGTGGAGTTTGCATGTTCTCCCCCGAGCCTGTGTGGGTTCTCTCCGGGCATTCCGGCTTCCTCCCACACTCCAAAAACATGCATGGCAGGTGAATTGGACATACTGAATTGTCCTTAGGTGTGATTGGGCGCGTGAATGGTTGTTTGTCTCTGTGTGCACTGGCTGCCAATCAGTTTAGGGTGTCCCCCGCCTACTGCCCGAAGCCAGCTGAGGAAAGGTGCCAGCATGCCTGCGACCCCTGTGGGGATAAGCGGCTAAAGAAAATGGATGGAAGGATGTGAAAAATCTCTCAAAAAAATTGAATTGGGGCATTTAAGCACTGCAGTGTGAACCTTGTAAAAAATGCCAAAACCTTATAAAACCATGTTTTTAAATCCTGTGAGCCTTATAGTAAAACAATAAAATAAAATTGGGTATATAGAACCATATGACTTGTAAGCCTTAGCCATTGCAAGTGATAAAAAGTAACGTTTTTCAATCACCAGTTTGATAACTGCATTATTTTACATGTACAAATAATGTCAGAAGCACATTTTCTTTCCTTAAGTGTGCTCAAGCCCTGCTCGCTCCAGCGAGGTTTATCTGCCAACTCGCCATATACAGTATTTCAAATACTTGTGCATCTAAAAGACTAAATTCATTGCGGTTAGTGTATGCACAGAACACATACCATACCAATGACCCATTCAAAGGAGATAAAGAACAATGTGCTTACATAACCACATATTCGAGTTAGAAAAGGGGTAACTGAGGGGCCTCTTTCTGTTTTTTCTTTTTTTTTAACAAACAAAACCAAATATGAGCTTATTGGGCTGATAGTGCACATTAAAATGGCATTTGAAAACCTAAATAGTACAATATTCAGACTTTAAAACGGTTAGTAATTGTATGGAATAGTACTTAATGTTACAATAGAACCTGCACCAAATATGCTAATTTTTATTGAAAGTGAAAAACTTTTGCCTTCTCGCATAGCTCAAATCAGTCATTAACATGGTTTCTTATGTTTGTCTCATTTGAATGAAGCCACTGGCATCAATTACAAATGCATATGAAGATAAATGAAAAACCAAAATGCCTCTACCACTTCAAATGCACTGGAGAAATAAATAATTATGGATACAGTTTATCTCTTTTGCTTTTGCAGTTGGGATGAGCCTAAAAAGCCTAAAGACTTTCACACATAAATGTTTTGATGTCGCTTGCATTGTGAAGTGTCTCACAGTTCCTCATAAATTAACTGTAAAGAAGTTTTCTCTGAATTATGAACATGTAATTGTGTTCATCCGTGGACAGATTAAAATTGATTGTATCTGACTGACTGTCATATTACCCATCAGCAAGACTTTGTTCAATTAATCTTTTGCTGCACAGACTGGTCTGGTCTTATCTTGTAGTAAGAGATGATGAATCATGTCTTGATGTGAGCCTCTTGACAGATATACGGTATTAAGTGCCGTATAGGCTAAAAGAACATTAACTGCACACTCAGACGCACGCACACCCACACACTATCATGCTGGCTAAAGTCTTTTTTTAATTCCAAATTTATTCTCATATTTCGACTTTGTTCTTGATGTCTACGACATCCTCTTGGAATTCACAGGATGGAATACCATTGATTTTCTGAATGTTTTAAGTCTAAAAATGATCATTGTAGCAGTTTCTAAATCTATTAAATACTGTACTGCAATCCCTCTGAAGAGTTTCTTAAACTAAAAGCACAAAAACTGCTTTGCAATGAGTTTGTAGTTTCGCAACACATGCAATAAATACTGTGAACACAACTGATAGATTTACATACAATTTCTAAATTATAAACACACTCCTTACAAACTACAGTATATACATTTATGGCTTTATTTACATTGTTCTGCCACTGTCTAGTGACACTTGTCGCAGTAGAATTTTTTTAGAAAATTATTCAACAAATCAGCCAGAGCTTATAAAGCCACAAGTAAGTTGTTGGTGTGGAATAAAATGGAGAAAGTGAGAATTAGTTGAGGCAGAGGAAGAAAACATGGTGGTGAAGAAGCAAAAATGAGAGAAAGAAATTGTATTACTGGTGACATCCCTGCTTGAAAACAACAACAACAAAGAAAGACAGCATGGAATCTTTGTTGGTGTAAGATGTTTAGTGGTTAGATGGTTAGTGGCGCTGATGGACCAGCATGGCAGCGATGGCAACCCAACATGTGATGCTTGTTAGCACATCATGTGAATGCTGTTGGATGCTGAGCCGTGCTGGTCTTTCCAGCACCAAACACAAAAAAAACATACTGGTAAATGGAATGGACTTACAATATAGCGCTTTCGCCACCATATTTTGCTCAAAACATGCTTACATTCACCCAATAGAGACTGCAGCCAGGTGTATTACTTTAATCTCACAAGCACACTACAGGCACCGGTCAACACATTTCCACCTCTATCCCTATTCATCTAACTTGGTGCACAACTTTTCCATGTCTCTCAAGCTAGCAAACATGTAAAGATCTTTGTCACCTTCTTCCAACCTGGGACATGCATCATTTTATGGCTCTTTTTTTAGCATTTGCCTCCTAAGCTTTTGCTCTAGCCTGCATCTCTGTGTGTGTTTGTCTTCTTTGCTCAGTCATCTCAACATCCCACTTCCTATGAGCTAACCTTTTTGCTTGTATACTTGCCTGAACTTTCAAGCTCATGATCACTTCATCTAAGCCTTTCAAATTGTATCTAGTTCACATCCTACCTTTAGGGCATAACCACTAATTTCATTTAACATAACACCTCTAATTTCAGGTTTCAGCCTCCAACACGCTTTTCATTTTCAGGACACTCCTGACACTCTCCCTTTAAGATAAACCCTACTCCATTTTTCTTCGCAGCCGCACTATGTTAAAATAATTTTAACCAGCCCTTAAGCTCACATCCTTACTGCCACCTGGTCTCCTTGGCACACGCAATATCTACCTTTCTCTCAATCATGACTACCTACTCAAGTGTCAAACTCAAGGCCAAGGGGCCAGATCAGGCCCGCCACATCATTTTATGTGGGCTGTGAAATGCTGATTTTGTTACGTCTTGGCATGGTGAGTGGAGGTGTGGGAGACCCAAAAATGCAGAAAACGGCAAAGAATGTGGCTCAAACAAAGGAGGTTTAATGAAAACAGAGGCCGGATCAACAAGAGCAAACAATACAAAGTAACAAGAAAAAAACTCAGAAACAAACTCACGGGAGGCAGAAGGGAACAGAGACCGGAAGGTAAGGACTAACTCTAAGAAGATGGTGGACTCGGACAGAGTGACAGCAAAACAGCGTGGAAAAGACAATGACCCGACAATTAAATGGAGCTAAACTGGAACTTAAATACACTCACACAAACTAAGCAGAATGCAAAGCTGGATGACATGAGAGGCAGGGGAAGCTGATTGGAGGACACGCCGGGGGCAGCTAACCAGACAGGTGGACGAAATCAAACTAACGAGAACGCAGACAAAGGCAGACGCGAGTGAAACAAAGATTAACTTGAGAACGTGAAAAAATTCCCACAACCCACAAAACAACAAACCTCAACCAAACATGACAGATTTAACTTCGAGTTAGAGCTAAAATAACAAACTTGCAAGCTGTCGTCAACTTTTAAAATTTTGGTAGAAGAAAACAACCATTTTTCTTTCCACTCTCTATTTTGAACGGTTTCTAGCAGCCTCTGATTTCAAAACTAGTTAAGTGTGTGACGAACACACATAACATGTATTTGATTCGCAGTCATTTCGGCCCTCTGACAGAAACTATAACTACAATGAGGCATACGATAAAAATAAGTTAGACACCCCTGACCTACTCCAATCTAGTCTCTTCTTCAGGTCTCTGTGCTTTCCTCTCCTCTTTTTGTCCAAGAACCTGCTTTCGATCGCTCCTTTGTCTTTGACCCACATTAGGTGCCGAACTCCTGTATGTTACCAGTGACAATGGCTCTTGTTCACTCGGGCCCCATATGGATGGCGGTTATTAACCCCAGCCTCAAATGATCTGATAGTAAAATTATAGGAGAGCAAATTTATAAGGCTCGTAATTGTTTGGCAAAGTTTTAAGCTGGATGCCCTTCCTTATGCAACCCTTTGCATTTATCCGGGCGTCGGACCAACTTACAGTCTGCACTGGCTTGTGTCCCATAAGGGCTGCTTTTCATGAACACATTAAAAGTATCCAAAAGGGATAGTATTATTTCACTCCTGGGGGAAGCATTGACCCAACTCGGGCTTTTAGATGTTTTTGATGTGTGACACCAAAGGAAACGCATCCAAAAAAAACCCCACTAGGAGGCTAAAGTATTGCATAGATTGTCAAAACATGCCAACTTTAAGTATTTCATCAACCACAACTAATGTTCAAAGGCAAAGAAGAGTACAGGAATCAAACCTCGCGTCATCACTTCAGAAAAATTACAAACTTGAAGTGGGTGGCATAGGATATTGCAGCAGCATGGTTAATTTTTAGTTTTGAATTTATTTCAAGAAAAGTTTCTACAACTTGTTAAATGCTGTTGTGTGGTCATTGTTAAATATTTGAAGTTTATTAATTAAAAAAAAATGTACCGGTTGGTCAGTGCTCATGCATGTGCATTGTTTGAGACAGAGCTGAACCCTTCACATCCCTTCATCGCTTTCTCCTGTCCTCTCATCTTATCACGAAAGCCTGATTTCCATGTTGTTATTTTGAAACAATTCAATGGCAAGTTCCTGCACTTTCTGTTAGAGAAATCTCAGAAAAGAAGACTAGGACAAGCCTAGCTGCTTAAACAGCAAAAAGAGTAACTCAGACCAGCCAAGATTGACTTTTCTACGCCGGCGTAGGGAAAAAAGGCTTGAGCAAATGTAACTCGTGGGTCTTCCAACGCCAGTTTTCCACTTGCCCAGCCGTTCCCCCCGGCTTTTATTGAATAGAAGCATAGCAGATTACAAGACACAACAAAAGAGCCAGCCGGGCGCCACCGGCAGCTGGGCCAAGGTCCCGGCTCACACTTTCGTGCGTCAACAGTTCTATCTAAGGACAGGGTCAAGATGAACTAGGATTGCATAAATGGGTAACAATGAACTAAGAACATAATGATAACAACCTAATATATGATTCCCTTCACACTTTCTCTGTAATGTACTGTGCAATGTACCGGTATATAAGCCGCAGGAGCATAATATGAGCAAAAAATTGATTTTTGTCACGGGTAAGCCGCACTGAAATATAAGCCGCAGGTAATAACATCAGATCTTTATGTGAAAAGATGGTATATGAAGTTTATAATTATTTTTTTTTAGTTATTTAATTCTTTTGTAATTATCTGCCAACAGCAACATCCTCTCTTTAACAGACTGAACATGCCTGCATGTTTAGTCCCAACATATTTATAGAAAACGGACGGACGGATATATGTTAGTTAAATAGCAGTTCAAAATCGAAATCAATACTTCAATCGCATCTTTTTTTTGTCTCCCTTTGATTGACAGTTCATTTTAGTGAGCATAACACATTCTACATCATTCATACAGAATCATGAATACATAAATAAATCACATTTAAATCACATATAATGTGTACTGTATATAAAATGTGTTACGTCCCAGTCTAGGGTCTAGGACATAACATGAGTAATGGGCCCCGCCTTCCCCAACTCCCAAGCAGCCAGCCAATAACCCAAAGGTTTGGAAAACAAAAGATACATTTATTTACAAAAGGGTTACTAAAAGAGTGGAGCAATTAACTCAGGGTGAACCAAGGCCAAAATAACAAACAAAACAATCTCTGCAATAACCAAACTAACCTAGCAAACAAAACAACCAAAAGACAATAAGCTTACCTCCCGAGCTGCAAAAACAGGAGGAAAGAAAATGTACAACAAAAACGGCGATTCACCCCTACTGCTCAGTTTCAAGACAATTGGTACAAATGCGTGGCTGGTTGGAAGCGAAGGAGAGACGAAAGTTGTCTGCCGTCTTCTCTTAATATATGGCAGGTGTGCGACCTCCAATCAGCAGCAGCCAATCGTGGGCCTTCCTGGAGCCGACCAATTTGTGCACTGCTGGGGCACACCTAAACAAAAGATGGCAGGAAACACAGGCAAAAAGAAACACAACAGAGAGCAAGACCCCTGAGTGACCCCACCCGTAACAAATGTACACATCACAAATTTACCCCAAATTTAATTTATTCACTAATTAGATTTAGACATCCAGCACACATGTTTACGGAGCACAGAATCTGTCTGCCTGCACCTTGATCAAATTCACTTAAATCTCATGACACCACCTGTGCCTCAATTTAAACGAACTGCGAGTTGGGGAGTTGGGGTGGACAACGATGGGCAGCCAATACAGCCTCGTAATAAATTAATAGCTACACTTTTGCAGCAATATCACTTAACACCATAAGAATGAAAATGCAGATCTAGACGATGTTACTCATGGCCGTGGATGTGTCCAATTCCAGTGAGAAACGCTCACAATCTATGGTTTTGTTCCACAATTGCTGGGTTACATCTTCAGCCCTGGCTTCAAGGGCTTTGGTTGACGATAACATTTCTGCCTTATTTTGAAAGTCCCTGAACAATGCATCAGCTGTTTGAATAAATGCCTTTTACCCTTTCTCCTTCCAGGAATAATTACTTCTTGTTTTTGAAGATGACGTGCCAGACCTGGGCCATGCTTCGGTGGAGGCTTTCCCTTTGTCACCTTCCGTCAGTTTTGTTCTGTTGTGGGGTTTCTGTTTACAGGAATTCTGTTTTGGCTGTCTGTTGGGTTTACCTTGCGTTTGTCTGTTTTAGTGTGATTACTTAAACCCATCATCTGCGTGTTCCAGCCCCCGTGTCTCAGCCAATCCGTTTTCCCCGCCTCTCGTTTCCTCCCAGATATTGCGCTTGTCTTTAAGTTCCAGTGTTTGTCTATCCATTTGTCGGGTCATTGTCTTCCGACAAGTGGTGAGCATATTGGAAGGGTGACCCATGTTGTCCTATCAGGCTCAGCTTGGTCGAACCCCATGTGTGGGCCCTGTCATCAGGCGTTTCTCATCAAAGCCCATCTCAAGGCCTGGCTCCAGTATTACTCGGTTTTTTGAAGAAATATAGCATCATTTCCCCTCTTGTCAGTGTTGTATCTGAACTCTTGTGCAATATTTTGCCATTTTGAGGTCATTTACATCCACATCATTCTCACAGTATTTTAGCCAAGTAATGACACACCCCTGGTAGTGTGAGAACTAAGAGGTTGTGCCAGGTTGAACTTTGACATGGTGTCACCATCTGGATGAAATTTCAGCTGCCTTCTTTCAATGCTCTCATTTGGATGTAAAATGCTCTGATGTCAAGATCAAAGGTTGGACAAAATATTGCACATGGGTTAATGTGAACAACCTTTTGTCATGTTGCTATTGGAGATGTTCATTTGCTTGACGTGCGATTGTGTTTAAGAAAAGACACTCAACATGAGCTCTAATGATGTCTCTTTTGAAAGTGATTTGTATCTTATCATATTTAATGACAGGAGCTAGCAGTGAGCAATTAATTGTACATGCTTGTAAATCAACACTTCCATTTAATTGCTGAACTATCATTCATGACAATTAATATGACAGTTAAATAACTTAACCAATCAAACCGCTCAGCATCAGTGCATCAAAACTTGTTTGTGTCGCACATAGCTCATTTCGATGACATACAGTATAATCAGACATCCAATTAATACATTCTAATGAACTTGTTAACCATCTCGCATTTCACCACTGCATTGACCCCTGAGAAAATGGAATCAGCTCAGAAGCAAAGTGTTAATGAAATGGATAGGGCACCTTCGACTATGAAACCAATTCCACTCCCTCAAGATATGCATGGACAACACTAATAAATTGCACATATATAACCACAAATGTGCCATCCGTAAGGAATTGAATCAGGCGTTGGCTTTGCCAGCGATGCACTGCAAAGACCAGATGCAACTTCTCACTCGTGTAAAATGAAGTCAGTATGTCTTCGCTTCTATACTCGGTGCCGAGTTCATTTTTTCTATGATTTTCTTATTTTTGTTTTATATCTATTTCATAGTCATTTTTGGTTTTGTTATTTTCTTTTTTCAAAACTAAACCAGCTAAACCAACTCTGGCCCTGCAGTGGTGGTTCGCAACCTCAGCTAGCGAAGGTGGGTAACACAGTGCGGTGTGCTTATGTGCGAACCCCTGTATTGGTGTGTATACTGCTTAAACAAACAAACAAAGTTTGTCGTTTGGATGTACTGAGCTAAATTGTGTTGATAAAGAAACTAACTGTGAATGATAGTCCACTATGCATTAGGGGGCAGTGTTACAATCAGCACATTGTCTCTTGGTATAGGAACAAAGAGCAAAGAACCATGCAAGAGCCATGTCTAAATAAAAGTGTCATTAAATTATGAAATGTTTCATTAATTAAGTGTAATTCATGAAATGTTTCATCAATTAATTAAATGTTTCATTAATGCCACTTTTAATTCAACATTATGTTATGAATGGCACTATTAATTTGATAAACACTTAAATGACACTTTTCTAAAATCAAACATTTATTTGATCAATGACACACTGTTGCGACGTTTCAAGAATTTATTTTATCCGTCAAACTCACTCGTCAAAGTTGAGGGAGCAGGTTCTAACACCTTGCTCCTCAAACCAAGCCATAGAAGGGGTTATAACAAATATGGAGAGTTCTTTGGTCACTCTTTAGTCAATGTCGTGATCGGAAAGTGCGGAAATTACTCAACTTCAATACATTCCTCCATTTTATGTTTTATAACCTCATTTTGTGCAGGCCCTGCTTTCACATACTCAGCAAGCAGTGGTGTAGTGGAGGGTTTACAGCGTATACCCACTTTATTTAGATTAAACATTGTGTGCTTTTGGCATATACCCACAATCGTAACATTGGTGAAACACGGATGCTACTCGACTTCGGGTATTTACTCATCCATTGTGCTTGTGTGACCAGTAATACTTTTCGATCTGTACAAACTCTTCCTAATTAAGTCATGATAATTTTGTTATAGTTAGTAGAAACGGTATACATTTTTGGTTAGATGTGTCTTATATGTCACTTACTACTTATTAAAAAAGGTGAAATTTAGATTATACCCATTTCTCAAGGGACCACCACTCAACTGTCAGCAAGGGCTAAAATATCTAACACGCTTGAAAAGCTTAGGAAAGTTCTCCGTGATCGGAGCCGCCATGTTTTCAACCACCAGTGATGGGAAGTAACAACGTACAAATACTTCGTTACTGTACGTAAGTAGTACTTTGTACTTTTAGAAGTATTTTTTTCTGATAACTTTTTATTTTTACTCCCTACATTTAAAACACAAATATCGTACTTTTTACTCGCTACATTTAAAAAAATGCCTCATTTCTTTTTTATTTATTAGTCCAAGCGTTTCCCCGCCTACTGCCAATAGACAGTTGGAATACGTTGCAAGCCAACGACCCTAGTGAGGATACACAGCTACAGATAATGGGTGGATGGATGATTTTCAAAGTGCGCAACTCAATTTTATTTGCTTTGAATGGGACAATGCACATTATCAAGGTAACAGTCTGGATGTGCCACTCTATGCTCACACCACTTTGAGAACAAAAAGCGCTGCTGTAAAATTTCATCAAGAACGGAAGTTACTATTTAAAGAAATGATTAAGAGATTGGCCTATGAGTATAATTTCATCCAAGTTAAGATAATCCTGGTGTCATCCAGGACACAAGTGTGACATGTAAATAACAAATTCATCTAATACTGCTAACTTCATAGTGACGTACAGTACGTCAAGTAATGTGTCCAATTCATGCATTACGCATGTAGCCATTTAGCCTCACTGAGGTCTGTGGCTTTCTGGTGCCTATCCGAGCAGTCTTCAGGCAGTAGGCAGGGACACCCTGGACTGGTTGCCAGTCACTTGTAGGGCACACAGTGACTTACAACCATTCATGCAGCCAATCACACCTAAGGAAAATTTAGAGTGGTGATGTCAAACCTACAGCTTAGGGGCTGGTTCTGGCCGGAGTAGGTTTAATCCGGCACGCAAAATGGTTTTGTAAAGTATAAAGATGACATTTTTTTTTGTTTTTATTAAGAACAACTTGAAATGTTTATGATTAATAGTCATGTTACTATTTTGTCATTATTAGTGATGTTGAGTTTGTACTATTTTGGATAGTTTTAAAACATGAATAAATCTAAAGTTGCTGTTTTATATAAATATGTACCCTGGTTTCATTTGGTTGGCCCACTTGTTAATAGATTTTCCTATGTGTGGCCTGCATGCTAAAACAAGTTTGACACCCCTGATTTCCTGTGTGACCATTTAGGGTGTCCAATACACCTTCCATGCATGTTTTTGGAATGTGGGAGGAAGCGTGTCCCACACCTGCTGCCCGTAGACAGTTCCACCGAGCAGCTCCTTCTTGAAGATAACTGACAAAATTTATCTCAACGGCATAGAAACAAAATAAATTGGAATTGTGATCTCTGAATTGCGAAAAAAGTACTTTACTTTTTATTTTACTTTAAAGTACATTTCAGAGCTTGTACTTTTACTTGAGTAGACTTGTTTCAGCATTTTTACTTTTACTCAAGTTATTATTTTACATAGGGTAGGTTTTTTTTTTTTACTCAAGTAAACAATCTGTGTACTTTGCCCATCACTGCCAACCACTTCACATCAAAGCATTGGATTGGATGAGATTTGAGCTAAACAGGCCTTGACACCGCCGACTAACTTTGACGTGCAAGCTTGACGGATAAACTAAACACATTAAATACGACGTTTTATGAATTTAGTTATTCTGTCAACCTAGCTCGTCAAAGTTTGAAGGGCGGGTCTTCACACCTGATTGGGTACCCTGCTCTGTCTTGGTTTAAAGTGCAGCGTAACCAATCAGGTGCTAGGAACCACCTTGGTTTGAGGAGTAGGATAACCAATGTGTTAGAACACGCCCATCAAACTTTGACGAGCGAGTTTGACAGATAAATTAATGCATGGGCCGCAACAGTGTGTCATTAATAAAATACATGCTTCATTAATTAATTAAAGGGTCATTAATACATATTTCATCAATTAAGTGCCATTCATTAAATAAATGTCATTAATTAATTAAATGAGACATTAAGTAAATGTTTTATGTAATTATTTAATGAAACATTTAATGACAATTTATTGAATTTTTCGGTCCTCCATATGACAAAGAGGAAAATTTATGTTGTAGTGGTGTGAAGCTGGTCGTGTGTTTATTGTGAGTGTTATAATACTAATTATTTGTCTTAACTGTGTTGTGTTATGTATTTCTTGTTGATTTGCTCTGATGCAGGGCTTTCTCATCTTTGTCTTTAAAAGATATGTTGACACAGAGGAGTATTATTCATTAAACTGTATCAACATGTTGTGGGTTTGTTGTATGACATTAAACAGTTTGTTGCGGCATCTGTGCCTGGTGGATTTTTGCCTGTTCCCATTTATGAATTGCTCTACAAAAAAATCAATAAGTCTGGAATAATTTAGATTTTAAGACACCAAATAGGTTGGATCTTCTCCTCCGCTGGGCATTGTTCAGAGTTAGTTTTCAACTGTACGT